>NW_015656027.1:142328-166386 GCF_001515625.1 Sinocyclocheilus rhinocerous | reverse complement strand
TTAAAAACTATTTAACTGTCTAACTCCACAATTCAGTACTACATAGTTCAGTCTTTGTAACGTGTTTTCAGCAATACATTTCTAACATTTATAATGTGAATTCTATGAATTGCCTTTACACTGACTTTAAATAATGTACTTAAGTACAGAAATAAAAAAACAACTTTGTTACTGTCCACCACTGGATCAAAGTGCAGGTTTAATTTAACTGACTCACTCACAGATCTGTTTGACGGTGAGCCAGTTCACAGTGCAGTAGAGGCACTGCCTTCTCGCACATGATTTTCTGCCTTTATCTAGGAAATCCTGCCTCATATTCATGTCATGCTATATGAAGAATACAATTATTTAAAGGGCACCTATTATGCAAAATCCACTTTTACATGGTGCCACTGAGGACACATGAGAATGTCCTGGTTCATTCTCATAGATGTTTCTTCTGCCGGAGTCTCTCCTTCATCTGTGTCAGACTCTGGTACTTACATGTACGCCTGAACACTGGTTCTCTCACTCTCAGTCATGTTGCTTCTACTGGCCGTTTTTTTTTTTTTTTTTATAGGTATGCAAAGCAGAGATGTATGCGTCACGTCCTCTTCTGCAGCTCATTTGCATTTAAAGTGATACACACCAAAACAGCTCTTTTTTTAGACATGCCCCAAAAAAGACATTTTCCACATGTTATAATAAATTATCTGTGGGGTATTTTAAGCTGAAACTTCACAGACACATTCTGGGAACACCCAAGACCAATATTACATCTTGTAAAAAGGGGCATAATAGGTTCCCTTTAACTGCTGTTTGATCCCATATTTCATTTTTGTTTTATTTTTTTTACTGTAGATTGTTTGAAAAGATACTGCCTTCTTTTTATTTTATTTTATTTTATTTTATTATTATAATTTTTTTTTCATTTCAGGTTTTGGATATTTATAAACACTAACTAAATCTTACAGAAAATAGATTCTGATACTGTTAAACATTACATTGTGTTGTTGTAAAGAATACTGTCCTTAACTGTTCTAATCTTCACTGTGAAGCAACAATTAGGCTTCTGTATTTGCACTGAATTGGAAATGATGATATTTTTTAAAAATACATTGAATTACAAGGCTGTAGAGAACATTGCAGTATTGCAGACTTACTGTATATACTGAGGTTTTAATTACATTATTTTAATATAGTCAGTAGTGAACTAAAGTGGGCCGGTCTAAAGCATGAAACTCCATGGCTGAGAATGAGTCCCACTCCGGCCCAGTGATGAAAGGTGCAGGTCTGAGTATTTCAGAAAATGCTGATCTATTGGGCACGCACAACTATATCTAGGGTTTACAGAGAATGGTCAGAAAAGGAGAAATTATCAATTGAGTGGCAGTTCTGTGGGCTTGTTGGTGTCGAACCTTGAAGCCAATGGACTACTGCAGCAGAAGACCACAATGGGTGCAACTCTTGTCAGCTAAGAAAAGGAAAATGAGACTACAATTTGCTCTGCTTACCAAAATTGGAAAATAGAAGATTGGAAAAAGGTTACCTGGTCTGATGAGTCTTGGCGTAAACGACATGAAAGCATGGATCCATCCTGTCTCGTATCAATGATTCATGCTGCTGCTGCAATAGTTTTGGGGATATTTTCTTGGCACATTGTCTGCCCCTTATTACCAGTTGAGCATCATTTAAACACCACAGCCTACCTGAATATTGTTGCTGATCATGTCCATCCCTTTATGTCCACAAGTGTACCCATCTTGTGATGGCTACTTCCAGCAGGATAATGCATCATGTCATAAACCTTAAACAGGAGATTTGCATCACGGACGTGCAGCTGACAAACCTGCAGCAACTGTGTGTTGCTATCAAGTGAATATAGACCAAAATCTCTGAGAAATATTTACAGCACCTTGTTGAATCTATGCCACAAAGAATTAAGGCAGTTCTGAAGGTAAAAGGGGGTCCGACCCGGTACTAGCAAGGTGTACCTAATAAAGTGTCAGTGAGTACACACACATATTATATCAGCCCTTCTCAAAGTTCGGATCTGGACCGGGAGGGAATTCGATTAAAAGCCGGATTGGATATTCCCGATTGCCGCTACCGCCACCGTTGGATTCGGCCTATCGCCCCTAGCTCTTTTGATGTGCCTATGCTGTGCCCTCTTCCCCGGTTTCGTTGGAGTGAATCCACAGCTTTTGCGCCAGCTAAACAAGGGACTTCAAACAGTGAGTGATCCACCGCCGCTCAGGATGGCCTTACTCAACGTGCGGACTGTGGTAAACAAGACCTTTATTTTACATGACTTTTTTATCTCACGGGAACTGGATTTCATGTTTATGACAGAAACCTGGACCAAATTGGGGGATTTTAGTCCCTTCTCTGAATTTATTCCGCAAAACTGTTCATTTTTTAGCTTTCCATGGTCATCTAAACGCGGGGGAGGACTGGCAGCTGTTTTTCATTGTCGCGCTATTCCTACAGATCCCTATAAGAGTTTTGAGGTTCAGTTACTCTTAATGGACTTGGTAAATACAGTACTGTGTGTAGTTGTCTATCGACCTCCACAGCCTAACAATGCTTTTTTGAATGAATTTGCAGAGTTTATTGGGAATGTTGCAACAATGTATGAAAAGATTTTATTATTGGGTGATTTTAATATTCATGTTTGTTGCCCTGGTAAACCGTTATCCAAGGACTTTTGCAATCTTATGGACTCTTTCAGTTTCTCTCAATGGGTGCGAGGTCCGACGCATAATCAAGGTCATACCTTGGATCTGGTTTTCTCACATGGTTTTTCTATCACGAACTTGGAGATTAATGAATCGGATCATAAATCTGTGATATTCGCTACTACTTTTCCTCGCACATCTAGTGAATTTCTTGTCCTGGCCCGATGGTCTCGTTATTTTTCTCCGACAGCCTGTGAGGATTTTGCGGCTGCATACACGGCTGTTGAATCGTCATTGGACGAGTTTTGGACTTCGGAATATAATGCTGATGAGTATTTCAATCATTTTAGTAACTCTTGTTTGAACATTGTTAATAACATTTCTCCTTTGAAATGTAAGCGTTCTAAAGAAAAATCTGTGCCCTGGTTTAATGACTCTATTCGTTCACTCAGACGAGTATGTAGAAGGGCTGAATGCAAATTTCGTAAGGACAGACTGCAGGTGTCATACGAAATGCTAAAGGAGTCTCTTTCTGTTTTTCAGAAACGGACATCCGCGTGCCTCCCATTTTTCAGTAGGCTACAAAAGCACCAACTGCGCATGCTCAGGCTGTGTGAATAAGCCCGTTTCTACTCAAACCTGTACAATCCGTCGATAAAACAAGATAAAGACAGCCAGATGTGCAATAACGGGGCAACTGTTTGTTCACATGTTTGTTTACTGTTCAAGCCGATCTACTGCGCATGTATGGAGCACATCCGCGGAGCAGACCATCAGCGTATGCTTTCAGTAGTATAAATACAAGTAGTCCGCATCCGCGCTGTCCGTGTACGCGTCCGGATTGCTCATGCGGAAAGTATAACACAGGCTTTACAAACCTGTAAAGATATTATTGCATATTTAAAACCCACCTCCTGTCGTTATAATTTTAATCCTTCACATTTTTTAAAGCAAATTGTAGATATCATAGGGCCTGATCTTCTGTCTTTTATCAATATCTGTCTGTGTACCGGTACGGTCCCTGACTGTCTAAAACATGCTTCCGTCACTCCATTTCTGAAGAAACCCAATCTTGATGTTTCCGTGCTAAGTAATTTTAGACCGATTTCCAATCTCCCGTTTATTTCAAAAATTTTAGAAAAGGTTGTACTCACTCAACTACAGTCTTTTCTGAGTTCAAATTCAGTATGATACAGTCCATTATTCTGTAAATGAAGTAGATTTAATATGGTGTTCATTGTGTGTTATAAATAATACTCTTAAACGTATAACCACAAATACGTAAGTATTATGATGTATTATAACTGTTGTTATGATTATTCATGAGTTGATATAACATATAAGTTTTTTTATAATGCATTATGCATTCATTATAATGCCTTAAGAATACCCTTATAATGTATTATAAATACGGGCTTCATAGAAAGTGTTACCAAAGTTACAAACGATACTATGCTGTCTACTGATAATCGGAATGCTGTTGATTGGTCCTATTAGATCTCAGTTCAGCATTTGATATGGTTGATCATAAAATTGTAATTTCTCGATTGGAAAGTTATGTAGGCATTCAGGGTATCGTTCTAAAATGGTTTTGGTCATATTTAACCAATAGGAAGTTTTCTGTATGTATTGGAAAACATACTTCTTCAGTAGTACACCTCTCCTGTGGTGTTCCACAAGGATCAATCCTTGCTCCTACACTTTTCTCTTTATACATGCTACCACTGGGATCCCTGTTTTCTAAACATGGAGTATCATTTTATTTCAATGCTGATGACACCCAGTTGAATCTCCCACTTAAATGTAACGATTCATGTTCTATTGAGGTTTTGCTAACATGCCTACGGGATCTGAAATCATGGCTTTTGCAAAATGTTTTGGCCTTAAATGAGAAAAAAACTGAAGTTGTATTGTTCGGACCAAGTGACTTTTATGATGGTGGTGATCTGGACCTAGGCTTTTTAAGATCTCATGTTACTCCGTGCGCAAAAAAACTTGGCATTTTAATTGACTCAGGACTTCGGTTTGATAAACAGATTAATTCTGTCGTCAAATCATGCTTTTTCCATTTACGCCGCCTTGCAAAAATTAAAACGTTTCTCTCCCTCAAGAATTTCGAAACAGTTATCCATGCATTCATTACCACACGTCTTGACTATTGTAATTCACTTTATTATGGAGCTAAAAGTTAATCTATTGGGCGTTTACAATTTGTTCAGAACGCTGCTGCTAGGCCGGTAGCAAAACAATTGATCGCATTACTCCCATCTTGATGTCTCTGCGCTGGCTACCGGTTAAACTTAGAATAGAGTTTAAAATTTTAGTCTTCGTTTACAAATCTTTACATGGCTTAGCTCCAGGCTACCTTTCTGCTTTGGTACTCCCTCATAACCCAACAAGGTCACTTAGGTCTGGGGATCTTGGATTACTCTCTGTGTGTAGGACTAAGCTAAAACATAGAGGGGACCGAGCCTTTTCAAGAGTTGGCCCCAAACTATGGAACAGCTTACCAGTGTCAATTCGAACGGTATCATCTCTTTCTATGTTTAAATCAAAGCTTAAATCTTATTTTTTTATCTATGGCGTTTAACAACTAATGAATTTTACTGTGTGTATTTTACTTTGCTGTTTGAAATTCTCTTTTTATGTATTGTTTCTAATGTACAGCACTTTGGTCAACCTTTTGGTTGTTTTTATATGTGCTTTATAAATAACTAACTATCTAACTAACTAACTATTCAACTGACCGAACCGCAACAGACTTCAGTTGAAGTGACTTTAGGTTACATTGAAGTACTATTTCAGAAACAGAAAATATGTACATGAGAACTGCTTTACTGGACATTTTGTTGTATAAAAATGCAGTACTTTATGTAACAGTTCAGAGAGTAGCCTAAACGCAAGTATGACTTGATGACATAATGAATATGACAATTAGCATATATAAAGTTGAATTGTTATATAAAATTATAAGCCTGTTTATTAAAAACAAGTTTTGTAATAACAATTATTTCGGACCTTTTGAAGTTGATGAGAATTCAGATTCGGACCTTTGAATGTAAACTTTGAGAACCCCTGGTCTAGACCGTAGAGCAGTGGCGGGCCTGGACCATGGAGCAACCATGAAGGTTTAGGGAACCAGGTTGGAGCCAAAGACTTGGGTGGAGTCGGCAGAGCAGGAAGCCAGGTGTTGTATTGTTCGTGCAAGTCAATGAAGAGGCATTGTGTAACATGAAATCCACTTTACTGAACTCTCACTGCGCATGTCAACGCGCCTTTCACGTGCACCTGTAGACTTTCTTAAAGGGCCAGTGCAATAACAGAACATAACATTTTCCTCTTTTTTTTAAATTTTTTTTTTTAAACCATGTCCTTTGAACACTGTAGCCTTAACATGTACCAGACTAGAACCACTTTTAAGAAGAAAGAATGTTTAACATATGACATTAGTTGTTATTCTACATCAATCAATTAACTGAGTGAATAGTTTAACATTCACTTCTAACTTATTCCTCTTTGGCTTTATCAATCAACTTTAACTGACAAAGTCTTTCATCCATGACGGAGGATTCCTTTGTCTAGAGGTTTTTGTTACTGTGTTGTCAGCAATCACATGCTCAGAGAATGGAGGAGAGTCTTTCTGTGCCTCATCTGATTTTCCCACAGAAACAGAGTCTGGAATCGCTGAAAGGCGTGATGCATTCCAGTTTCTGCCATCCTCCAGCAGGTAAGTATTTGGTCCCGTCTTTTCCATCACTTCCTGTGGTTTGGTGTATCTTTGCTCACCTTTCTTGATCATCCATGGTTTCTTTACTCTCACTTTACTGCCTGGTTGGAAGTTAGTCTGCAAAGCACTCCTGCGCTTATCTGTATATTCCTTCATCTTGATTTGTTTCATTTTCACCTTTTCCCGCAAGTCATTTTCACGCTCATCGGCCTCAGGCAAGTTTAGTATGTGAAGCTTTGTTCTCATTTGTCTCCCATGAAGTAGTTTAGATGGGGGGATTCCAGTGACAGCATGTGGAGTGGACCTGTAATCTGCAAGGAACTGGAGAGTGAAGGGCTTTCATGACTGTCCCTGGAGCATAGCTGTTTGTAAGCAATCTTTTAACACTCTGTTAAATCTTTCCACTTCGCCATTAGATCGAGGATAATACACTGAGGACTTGATGTGTCGTATTCCCCTTTTCAGTAGGAATTCTGAGAATTCATGTGACACGAACTGGCTCCCATTGTCCGACACAAGTTCACAAGGGTTTCCTTCTCGACTGAAAATTGAGGTGAGCATTGTGATAACAGCATTTGTATCCGCTTTGGCACAGAAAGCAACCTCCGGCCACTTGCTGTAGTAATCTATCAGGGTGATCGCATATCTGCAGTCATGTGGAGCTAAGTCAAAAGGTCCCACAATATCCACGCTCACCTTTTCCCATGCTGCATCTGGAAGAGGAACAGGAGTGAGTGGAGCAGTATGAGTAACCGAAGTCTTGTCGTGTTGTCTGCAGATAGAACAGTGCTTGATATAAGCTTCAGTCTGTAGGTCCATTTTAGGCCACCAGTACATCTCTCTAAGGCGCTGTTTTGTGCGAACAATGCCTTGGTGGCTTTCGTGGGCAAGTTCTATCATCCTTTTCCTCATCACCTGTGGAACTATCAGGCGGTGGGTGCCTCTGACAACCAAATCATCCATCACAGTGAGTTAATCTCGGATCAGATAATATGCTCTGAGATTCTGGTTACCTGACGTCCATGATGTGTCTGCAGCTGTGTACGAAGTTCTATGAGTTCCAGGCAGGATCGGCATGCAGCTTTGAAGTCATCCTTTGACACTGTACTGAGGTCAGTCAATATTGCCGCCACAGACTCCACTGTATTGTCACTGTTCTCAGCTGCATCAGAGAGTGGTAATCTTGAGAGACAATCAGCGACCTGGTTCAGGGTTCCTTTTCTGTACTGGACATCATAATTAAATTCAAGCAACCGGGCAGACCATCTTGCCACCCGGAGGCAAGCTCTGTTATTACCTTTTGTGGTCAGGAGGGTTGTGAGGGCTTGATGATCTGTTCGGAGTATGAACTTTCTGCCCCACAGCCAGGTTCTCCACTTTTCTGCAGCCCAGACGCAGGCTAAGGCCTCCTTTTCTACAATAGAGTATTTTCTCTCAGCTTCCGACAGGCTTCGCGATGCAAATGCAACAGTCTGTTCTGTCCCCTGCTCTGTTATTTGTGTGAGGACCGCTCCCAAGCCGTAGTGTGAGGCATCTGTGGAAAGAATAGTCTGCAGTCTAGGGTCAAACAGGGCTAAAGCAGAACTGTTTACAATCATGTGCTTCACTTTATCAAAACTGGCTTGGCCAGTGGTGGGCCATGAGAATGCATTGTCTTTGCGTAAAAGTGCTCTGAGTGGCTCAACCACTGTTGCATAGTTTGGCACAAATTTACTGTACCATGCGGTGAGGCCCAGGAAAGAACGCAGACTGGGTGCATCACTTGGTGCTGGAGCCTTCAGGATTGCTGTGATGTGAGTGTCATCAGGGAGGAGACCTTCTGGGGATAACGTGTACCCTAAAAACTGAAGTTTAGTCTGTTTAAGACAACATTTCTCAACATTCAGTTTCAGTCCAGACTGGTGAATTTTCTGCAAGACATCTTTCAGATTTTCATTGTGCTCCTGTTGTGTGGAGCCGAAAATGATTACATCATCAAGGTAGCACTGTACGCCTTTTAAGCCTTGTAGGATGGTGCACATCATTTTCTGGAAGGCTGCTGGTGCCGAACTAAGGCCATACGGTACCCTCTTGTACCTGTAGAGGCCATCGTGTGTCACAAAAGCAGTCATATCACGACTATCTTTGTGCAGTTCAACTTGATGGTACGCATGTTTCAAATCTAGGGTGGAGAACAGCACTGCACCTCTCAGTTCAGATAATATATCTTCAATCAGAGGAAGTGGGTAGCTGTCTACCACGACCGCTTTGTTAGGCTCCCGCAGGTCTACACACATCCGTATACCTCCTGTTTTCTTTTTGGTGACTACTATAGGAGATACCCATTCAGAGGAGTCAATTTTCTCTATGATTCCATGTTGTTCTAGGTAGCGAAGCTCTGCCGACACTGCCTCACGGACAGACAGCGGTAATCTTTTTGTTGGACCGGTCTTACCTCTGGCCGGATCTTCACTTTATGGACAAATCCTTTCGCACAACCAAAGTCAGTAGACGGTTCAACGGAGTCAGTAGATGATTCAACAACTGCCTCCACTGCAGACTGGAGCATTGCGCAAGTAGGCTGGTTCCCTGGCAAGAGCTGACCACCAGAGATCTGCAGATTCAGTGTTGTCACTAGGTCCATTCCTAGAATGGGCGTTCCTGATTCAACAATGTACATCTCTGATCTCACAGTTGTGTTCTGATAAGAAACATCCACCTTCAGACATCCAATGACTGCTAGTTTTTCTTTTGAATATGTTACTAACTGCAGTCTGGGTTTAGTTAGCGGGCATTTGCAGAACTTTGTCTTGTAAACACACTCCGGAAGGATGGACACTGCCGAGCCTGTATCAATAAGTAGGTCTAGAACACAGCTCTGATTGTTTTGTGCAGTTATTTCCACAGTGCATGTAAGTTTAGCCTGTTTTGCTGAATTATGTTGCACACTAAGTACAGTTACTTCTGGCACTGCAAGTTCATTGACCGTCTTTTCTTTAGATTTGCATACTTTAGCAAAATGGCCAGTCTTTGCACAGGATTTACATTTAGCATTTTTGGCAGGACACGATGCATTATTTGCCATGTGACTGGCAGAGCCACAACGGTAGCAGTGAGTAGGAGCTGATTTTTTTTCACTGGTGAAAATTGTTTTTCGTTGCCCTCCTCGTTTTTGAGTAGCTTTGAATTGTACTGCACTCACGGCTTTGAATTCTCCTTCCGACATCGTCTTTGCCTCAGCACTGGCCGTTTCGATTTGCCTCGCGATTTCAAGAGCTTTGTCAAGAGTCAAATCAGATTCAAGCAGTAACCTCTCTCTAATACGTGGTACGGATGTCTTCTCGATCAGTTGATCACGCAGCATTTCATTTTCGAACGTACCAAACGCACAAGTTGCAACGAGCTCGCGCAGAGCCGCTATGTAATGATCTGTCGACTCACCCACATGTTGGGCTCGCTGTCTGAACCGGTATCTTTCCGCTACCACATTAACCTTGGGTTGAAAGAATGTTGTCAATGCAGACACAGTCCCGCTGTATTCATCGTGTTCGAGTGGCAATGTATTGTACAGGCGCTGGCCTTCCGCGCCTAAGCAGTGGATCAAGGCATCCCATATTGAACTCCATCATTTAGCTGGGATGATAATCCTCCAATATAAAGTGAACGCTATATACCACCGTAATTTTTGAAGCAGATGCAGAGGTGGAGTCCTGTCTCTTCACCTGCACAAAACGCACCCAGGCACGGAAGAGCACCATACTTTTTCTTGTTAGGAAACGTAATATATTGAAATGCAAAAACTACCAAAAACCACACTGATTCACGACCGCTCCTACTGAATTAGGGATGTCACGATACCAAAAATCTAGTAGTCGGTACCGATACCACTAAAAGTACATGATATGCGATACCAAGTCGATACCACTGGAAAAAATAGCAATAATACTTAAACATTAACTCCTTTAATTAACATTACAAAAACGCAACATTAGTGGCACTTGTCCTTGAAATAACACACGCACACACACACCTATACTCTGAATGCAAGTAAGCATTAGTTTAAATTCACTAACATACTGGCAGGCCGAAAATATCTTTTAAAACCATTCATAAACAACAATTATTTAAAACAATAATATTAGCTGTAGGATCTCTGTCTTCGAACGGACCCACTCACACTATTGAGTCACATGAAACAATCACATTCCATTGAGACAAACTGAGGAGCACCCTATGCAGCCATCTGCGGTCGTAAAACTCATGCAGGGTCAGTGAAGTGTCTCAGCAGTTCCTGTCCTATCTAGCTTATGGTCTCAAGAGACTATAATAAAACAGTGCTTAAACCCTAACTCACCAGGGGAGGAGAAACTCCCCCTGTCTGAAAACCCCTCGAGGATCAGAGGTGCAGTGTAACGTGACTGGCTTCAGCATAAATAACTATCTAAGAGACAACAGAACAAAGAACCTGGTATCTGGAAAAGTTCCAGCACAAGACACTCCTGGACCCCATGACCGTTTGACACGTAAATTGCTAAATCCGATAAACAGAAAGCGACAGATTAAGAGCTCCATGTCCAGCGAGAAGGATGGCAGACCTACACTCGTGACATGGGCATGACCTCAGGACACCTCCCCTTTTCTCCCTGCATTCCAAAAAAGGACGCACCCTTTTCTCTCTCTTTGGTCAGACAAAGGGACATGAAACTTACAACAGACAATTTCAACAGATAATCATTTATGCGCATAACAGGGCAACCATATTCACAAATAATATGTTGTATGTCTTATATATGCTTGACGTGTTTCATGTAATCGGTGCAACTTTAATCAGTGTTTTATTACCCTTTTTTAGGAAATAAGGTTATTAAAATGTGTGTAATATGTTAAGTTTAATCTTGAACGAATGGGCATGACAAATGCAGAATGTTGAAATGAAGTAAACTTTAATAGTATGTACAATACTTGCATTTAAGAAACTTTATAGAAGTATTAACACAACTTTTATAGATGGTGTCCTGTTGTATTGTTCGTGCAAGTCAATGAAGAGGCATTGTGTAACATGAAATCCACTTTACTGAACTCTCACTGCGCATGTCAACGCGCCTTTCACGTGCACCTGTAGACTTTCTTAAAGGGCCAGTGCAATAACAGAACATAACATTTTCCTCTTTTTTTTTATTTTTATTTTTTTTTATAACCATGTACTTTGAACACTGTAGCCTTAACATGTACCAGACTAGAACCACTTTTAAGAAGAAAGAATGTTTAACATATGACATTAGTTGTTATTCTACATCAATCAATTAACTGAGTGAATAGTTTAACATTCACTTCTAACTTATTCCTCTTTGGCTTTATCAATCAACTTTAACTGACAAAGTCTTTCATCCATGACGGAGGATTCCTTTGTCTAGAGGTTTTTGTTACTGTGTTGTCAGCAATCACATGCTCAGAGAATGGAGGAGAGTCTTTCTGTGCCTCATCTGATTTTCCCACAGAAACAGAGTCTGGAATCGCTGAAAGGCGTGATGCATTCCAGTTTCTGCCATCCTCCAGCAGGTAAGTATTTGGTCCCGTCTTTTCCATCACTTCCTGTGGTTTGGTGTATCTTTGCTCACCTTTCTTGATCATCCAGGGTTTCTTTACTCTCACTTTACTGCCTGGTTGGAAGTTAGTCTGCAAAGCACTCCTGCGCTTATCTGTATATTCCTTCATCTTGATTTGTTTCATTTTCACCTTTTCCCGCAAGTCATTTTCACGCTCATCGGCCTCAGGCAAGTTTAGTATGTGAAGCTTTGTTCTCATTTGTCTCCCATGAAGTAGTTTAGATGGGGGGATTCCAGTGACAGCATGTGGAGTGGACCTGTAATCTGCAAGGAACTGGAGAGTGAAGGGCTTCCATGACTGTCCCTGGAGCGTAGCTGTTTGTAAGCAATCTTTTAACACTCTGTTAAATCTTTCCACTTCGCCATTAGATCGAGGATAATACACTGAGGACTTGATGTGTCGTATTCCCCTTTTCAGTAGGAATTCTGAGAATTCATGTGACACGAACTGGCTCCCATTGTCCGACACAAGTTCACAAGGGTTTCCTTCTCGACTGAAAATTGAGGTGAGCATTGTGATAACAGCATTTGTATCCGCTTTGGCACAGAAAGCAACCTCCGGCCACTTGCTGTAGTAATCTATCAGGGTGATCGCATATCTGCAGTCATGTGGAGCTAAGTCAAAAGGTCCCACAATATCCACGCTCACCTTTTCCCATGCTGCATCTGGAAGAGGAACAGGAGTGAGTGGAGCAGTATGAGTAACCGAAGTCTTGTCGTGTTGTCTGCAGATAGAACAGTGCTTGATATAAGCTTCAGTCTGTAGGTCCATTTTAGGCCACCAGTACATCTCTCTAAGGCGCTGTTTTGTGCGAACAATGCCTTGGTGGCTTTCGTGGGCAAGTTCTATCATCCTTTTCCTCATCACCTGTGGAACTATCAGGCGGTGGGTGCCTCTGACAACCAAATCATCCATCACAGTGAGTTCATCTCGGATCAGATAATATGCTCTGAGATTCTGGTTACCTGACTTCCATGATGACCATCGTGTCTGCAGCTGTGTACGAAGTTCTATGAGTTCCAGGCAGGATCGGCATGCAGCTTTGAAGTCATCCTTTGACACTGTACTGAGGTCAGTCAATATTGCCGCCACAGACTCCACTGTATTGTCACTGTTCTCAGCTGCATCAGAGAGTGGTAATCTTGAGAGACAATCAGCGACCTGGTTCAGGGTTCCTTTTCTGTACTGGACATCATAATTAAATTCAAGCAACCGGGCAGACCATCTTGCCACCCGGAGGCAAGCTCTGTTATTACCTTTTGTGGTCAGGAGGGTTGTGAGGGCTTGATGATCTGTTCGGAGTATGAACTTTCTGCCCCACAGCCAGGTTCTCCACTTTTCTGCAGCCCAGACGCAGGCTAAGGCCTCCTTTTCTACAATAGAGTATTTTCTCTCAGCTTCCGACAGGCTTCGCGATGCAAATGCAACAGTCTGTTCTGTCCCCTGCTCTGTTATTTGTGTGAGGACCGCTCCCAAGCCGTAGTGTGAGGCATCTGTGGAAAGAATAGTCTGCAGTCTAGGGTCAAACAGGGCTAAAGCAGAACTGTTTACAATCATGTGCTTCACTTTATCAAAACTGGCTTGGGCAGTGGTGGGCCATGAGAATGCATTGTCTTTGCGTAAAAGTGCTCTGAGTGGCTCAACCACTGTTGCATAGTTTGGCACAAATTTACTGTACCATGCGGTGAGGCCCAGGAAAGAACGCAGACTGGGTGCATCACTTGGTGCTGGAGCCTTCAGGATTGCTGTGATGTGAGTGTCATCAGGGAGGAGACCTTCTGGGGATAACGTGTACCCTAAAAACTGAAGTTTAGTCTGTTTAAGACAACATTTCTCAACATTCAGTTTCAGTCCAGACTGGTGAATTTTCTGCAAGACATCTTTCAGATTTTCATTGTGCTCCTGTTGTGTGGAGCCGAAAATGATTACATCATCAAGGTAGCACTGTACGCCTTTTAAGCCTTGTAGGATGGTGCACATCATTTTCTGGAAGGCTGCTGGTGCCGAACTAAGGCCATACGGTACCCTCTTGTACCTGTAGAGGCCATCGTGTGTCACAAAAGCAGTCATATCACGACTATCTTTGTGCAGTTCAACTTGATGGTACGCATGTTTCAAATCTAGGGTGGAGAACAGCACTGCACCTCTCAGTTCAGATAATATATCTTCAATCAGAGGAAGTGGGTAGCTGTCTACCACGACCGCTTTGTTAGGCTCCCGCAGGTCTACACACATCCGTATACCTCCTGTTTTCTTTTTGGTGACTACTATAGGAGATACCCATTCAGAGGAGTCAATTTTCTCTATGATTCCATGTTGTTCTAGGTAGCGAAGCTCTGCCGACACTGCCTCACGGACAGACAGCGGTAATCTTCTGAGTTTTTGTTGGACCGGTCTTACCTCTGGCCGGATCTTCACTTTATGGACAAATCCTTTCGCACAACCAAAGTCAGTAGACGGTTCAACGGAGTCAGTAGATGATTCAACAACTGCCTCCACTGCAGACTGGAGCATTGCGCAAGTAGGCTGGTTCCCTGGCAAGAGCTGACCACCAGAGATCTGCAGATTCAGTGTTGTCACTAGGTCCATTCCTAGAATGGGCGTTCCTGATTCAACAATGTACATCTCTGATCTCACAGTTGTGTTCTGATAAGAAACATCCACCTTCAGACATCCAATGACTGCTAGTTTTTTTTTGAATATGTTACTAACTGCAATCTGGGTTTAGTTAGCGGGCATTTGCAGAACTTTGTCTTGTAAACACACTCCGGAAGGATGCACATTGCCGAGCCTGTATCAATAAGTAGGTCTAGAACACAGCTCTGATTGTTTTGTGCAGTTATTTCCACAGTGCATGTAAGTTTAGCCTGTTTTGCTGAATTATGTTGCACACTAAGTACAGTTACTTCTGGCACTGCAAGTTCATTGACCGTCTTTTCTTTAGATTTGCATACTTTAGCAAAATGGCCAGTCTTTGCACAGGATTTACATTTAGCATTTTTGGCAGGACACGATGCATTATTTGCCATGTGACTGGCAGAGCCACAACGGTAGCAGTGAGTAGGAGCTGATTTTTTTTCACTGGTGAAAATTTTTTTTCGTTGCCCTCCTCGTTTTTGAGTAGCTTTGAATTGTACTGCACTCACGGCTTTGAATTCTCCTTCCGACATCGTCTTTGCCTCAGCACTGGCCGTTTCGATTTGCCTCGCGATTTCAAGAGCTTTGTCAAGAGTCAAATCAGATTCAAGCAGTAACCTCTCTCTAATACGTGGTACAGATGTCTTCTCGATCAGTTGATCACGCAGCATTTCATTTTCGAACGTACCAAACGCACAAGTTGCAACGAGCTCGCGCAGAGCCGCTATGTAATGATCTGTCGACTCACCCACATGTTGGGCTCGCTGTCTGAACCGGTATCTTTCCGCTACCACATTAACCTTGGGTTGAATCAATGCAGACAATGCAGACACAGTCCCGCTGTATTCATCGTGTTCGAGTGGCAATGTATTGTACAGGCGCGCGCCTAAGCCGCCTAAGCAGTGGATCAGCAACGCTCTTTTCCGCTCATCCGGAAACTTGTCACCACCGATAGCCAGCAAATAGTTGTCAAATTGCCGCTTCCATGCAGTAAACGTCAGTTTTGGCTCGCCCGGGCATTCCAGGAACGGTGGTGGCGGGTTTAGTGGAAGAAGAGACATCCTCGTCGCCAATTTGTTGTATTGTTCGTGCAAGTCAATGAAGAGGCATTGTGTAACATGAAATCCACTTTGCTGGACTCTCACTGCGCATGTCAACGCGCCTTTCACGTGCACCTGTAGACTTTCTTAAAGGGCCAGTGCAATAACAGAACATAACACCAGGGCAGAGCCGAAGACCACCAGGGCAGTACAGGCAGGACTGAGGATCCCCATGGTGGAGCAGATGACCACCAGGGTGGAGCCGATGGAGCAGGCAACCAGAACGGAGCAGTTGACCACCACAAACTCTCTTCCTGTAATACTATGGCCATTGAGGCCATTCAAGAATATTCTGCCTGTCATGTTATGGCTATAGAGGCTGCTCACGAACTCTCTGCCTGTTCTGTCATGGCCAGGTGGTCTGCCCATGTCTCTGCTCCGTCATGGTCAACTGCCCTGATATCCAGAATTGTACAGACTTGATTTGATCATACTTGGCTTGACAAAGAATCATGAAATGAACTAGAACTTGAACCTTAACATAAAACATGACACTCACCAACAGCGGTTACAGGAAAGCTATACGAGAGACAATGTCAATATGAGGGCTATATATATCAAACAAAATGGGTCACATGGCACATCCAATGAATGAGAAACAAGACACATGACTAAAACAATCAAACACAACCAAGCAGCGCTGCGCAGACCGATCATTGTATGACATCAAAGTACATCGAGAGCGATTCGAAAGTATAAGGAGCATCTGCTCTCTGTAGCTCTCGCGGTACTTTGATGTCATACAATGATCGGTCTGCACAGCGCCTCTTAATGTCGAACACACCTATTGACTAAGAGAGCAAATGGCAAGAACACGAGGGAAAAGGGAACACATGACCCATGAAACCTAAACCCAAAAACGTCTCGGTTACGTATGGTAACCCTCGTTCCCTGAAGGAGGGAACGGAGACGTCACGTCGGTGACCGACGAATTGAGATATCGCTTCGATAGACCAATCCACTTCGAGTGTAAACTAAACGAGCCAATGCACATTGGCATGCAATTATTGCATCCAGCTGCCGCTGATCACAGCGTGAGTCGTAGTTCTCGAAATAAATATAGAGCAGAACGATGTTGTCGCTCAGCTCCGAAGCGAAAAGCTGGTATGCATTGCACCTGCTGCCTTATTATACTCACGCTGTGATCAGCGGCAGCTGGATGCAATAATTGCATGCCAATGTGCATTGGCTCGTTTAGTTTACACTCGAAGTAGATTGGTCTATCGAAGCGATATCCCAATTCGTCGGTCACCAACGTGACTCGGAGTGACCGACTGAAAGGGAACCAACATTACATCAGCAAAAATTTAAGTTTTAAGTAAGATCAGTGCTGGAACTATTGGTTGTTTGGAACTATTGGCTGCTCCATGACACGTTATTTCCACATTCCTCAGTTCCTATGGAAGTCTATGGGAGTGTCGCAACTCTGTTTTTCAACGGCTCTGGGTATGCTGAAGCATTAAGATTCCCCTTCACTGGAAGTAAGGAGACTGCAAACAGAGAAGCGTGATTTGATACTCCACAGAGTATGTTTCCACTGCTCCAGAGTCCAGTGGACACTTCCACTTTCCAATACTACTACTTACAGTTGAACATGGAATATCTAGCAGGGATGGAATTTCATGAACTTACTTATTGCAAAGGTGGCATTCTAACACAGTCCCATGCTTGAATTCACTGAGCTCTTCAAAACTACCCATTTTTTTTCACAAATGTCTGTAAATGCAAACTGCATAGCTGGTGCTTAATTTTATACATCTGTGGCAATGGGTCTGATTGAAACACCTGAATTCAGTAATTAAGAGGTTTGTCTCAGAACTTTTGTCTATATTTACCTTTTTCCTGAGTAACCAATGAGTATGCCCATGATGAATTTTAACTTCCGTTTATATGCTGTGTTATTCTGGCTCTAGGAACCAATGTTAAAATGGGGACAGACTAAAGACAGACTAAACAGAAACTTTTTGAATACTGCTGAAAATAAAAAAGAGCACAGTGTTAAGCTGTACTGTTGTTGGCTGCCACAACAACAGCAATAAACTGAAGGAAATCCTGCAAAGTACTTGTTTTGAGCACCACCAAATCTGAAAAGAATGTCTGTATATGCTGCCATCTTGCATTCTATGCCAAAGACTGACAAGAAGAAAAAAATGAGCATGGCTTCCAGTGCTTAAACTAAAATACTTCCCATTGAAGGTATATGTGTGCTCTTATAATTTTTGGACTGTTCCCCTGTATTTGTGCCAGTCATGGACTCTTAGGCCATGCCCACATGTACACGGATATTTTTATAAACAGAGTTTTTCCTTCCATTTAAAAAAAAAAACTCTGTCCACATGAAAACGCAAAAGCATGCTATGAAGCATTGTTAAGAGCATGCCAAGCCAACAGGTGGCGATATAATCTCAACTGTAAAGCCATGTTGGCCAATCAGAAGCCTGAAAAAGTTTCCAGTAGGCGGAGATAACAGCGCATGCTCCGATGTCACAAGCCAAAATCTCCGGTTTCACTGTCTACACGATAACACTGCAACCGGAGTTTTTGAAAATCTTCACCCTGGCAGGAGTTTTCAAAAATGTTCTGTTTCAGTGACCTGGTGCTGCGTTTGCGTGTGGACGAACGGCCCAACCGCACAGAAAAAGCTGCGGTTTTGAAAATACCCACGTTCGTGTGCACAGGGCCTTATTTTAAGTTTTTCTGTTCCCCTTTGTTTATGTATTCACTTCCCTCTTTCGTTCATGTTGCCTTGTCCCTCTTGTTTGTTCCCTTGGTTACTCTCATGTGTTGCTATGGTGATTCATTGACTTCTCCCCCTTGTTATCTCATTATCTCATAATTCGCTCAAGCTGAATTAAAGCCACAGTGCATTGTTCTTACTCAAAATAGACACGAGTAAACACAAAAAAATTAATTTCATCATAAAATCAAATAAGTGAGCTATTCCATGTTTCCCAACCACCATATGACATTCAGCACTGTGGGAAAAAAAAGGCTTAATAAATGCACGAAAACACATAATTGCCTGGAGTTTTTGCCCAAATTTCAAAGGCTCATTTAAATGATTAAAACTATCAGAGGGGAACACGGCCGCATCACAGCAGAGTATGCTGCCCATATCATAAATCAAAGCACATGAGAGACAGTTGTCGGAGAACACCTGAAAAACATGACCGAATGAACCATACTCGTCTGTATTTGCAGTACACAAGCCACAGTTCAGCTGCGCATGACAAACGCTTCCAGTGTGGAAGCACAATGGGATCATGCTGCTCCCGCTCTGCATTCGCACAGCTTCTGTGCTGCCTCCACTCTGCTTGCGCATCCAGTGTGAAATCGGCGTCAGCCTTTGTTCCTGGTTTCGCTTCTGTTCTATGTTTCTGGTTCTTTTGCCCTGTGTTAGTGCTTTGTTTATGCTCTTCATAAATGCTACTGCAAGTGGATCCTCTGGCGTGTGTTTCCATGCATTCTGTGACTTTAACAACCCAGTTGTTTATGACTGCGTACACAAAGTATGGAAAGACCTAATCAGGGAATAAGAATAGTGGGCAAAAACCAAAAGTAAATAATAGGGACCGTCGAACACAAAGGATTGTATCTAAATAATGCATAACTACTGATTCAAAATGACGGCAAAACTCAATAATCTCCTTGAAGAGTATTTGCACAAAAAAAAAGATCATAGAGAGCTTCAAAAAGTCAACATCCTTTAATGAGCTGTAATTGCTAAAACTTTAATCACAGACACCAATGCTAAAATGTGAAGACCAACACTACAATGTAGAAAGATGTTTGGAGCACCAATATGAACTTTAACATCTGCCCTGGCAATCACCTGACATTAAGTATTATCAAACCACTGTGGACAGTTTTGGAGAGAAGAGTGAGAAGCATGTTCCCTTCCTCAACATGTCTGTAATAATGGGCAGGTGTTCTGACAGACAACATTCCACTAGAGACAATTCAGAAGTTAGATTTGGCATTTTTAAGACCTGGGACAGTCTTGCGCACTTACTTCCGGTATCGTGCACACACTCTCAAGTGACCAAGACCGCTAGTGTGGGTATTTGGGCAAGCCTTTTGTCTCTGGTAGCAGACTAATAGATGAACTTAAATATAATGTCTGTGATCAATCCTGCTCCTGGAAAACTAATATCCTGCAGAGTTTAGCTTCACACTTTCTTGGATGTGTCTAATGATCCTGGAGACCTTGATTGATTAGCTGGTTCAAATGTGTTTTTAACTCTGCAGGATAGTGGCCCTCCAGGAGCAGGACTGGACACCCTGTTATAGTCAGCATTAGGAAAATGCTTAGGGAAAAATACAGAAGACACAAATTAGATAAGAGTTATATAAAAGAGTAAAAAGGAAGGCTCAACCTCGCGCCATAAAGAGAGCACCTGAGGAGGAAGGAGACGGCTCTGGAGGAGCACACAGACTTTGCAGAGGGCAGGAAACCAGAGGAGATGATGGATGGAGAGACCAATGTGGAGATGATGGAGGGAGGAGCCAGGATCAGGAGGGGCCAGATGTGGACCAGAGTCCAGGCAGGAAGGAGGCCCATGGCAGATTTGATGGAGGGAGGAGCCATGGTGGAGGATAGGCTGACGACACCAGGGGGCCGACTGGAGCAGATGGAGAAGGAGCCCAGGGCAGAGACAGAGAGCCAAAGAGCCAGGGTGACATCATGGATCCGGAGGGCCAAGGCGAAGTTGATGGCTCATGCAACTGAGGCGGAAATGGGGACCCAGAAGATCACGGCAGAGCCAGAGTGACTGAGAACAAAGGTGGAACTGAAGGGAAGGAGGAGCCAGACAGAGCCAGAGGAATGGAGGGACAAGGCGAAGCCAGGGGAGTGTAATCCCGTAGAGGAGGATGGTCAACGACTGACCAAGGCGGAGCTGGAGGGACGAGGGAGCCCAGTGGGATGACGGGCCATGGTAGAGACGAGGAAGCATGGAGCCAAGGTGAAGCCAATGGATCAGAGAGCCGAGGTGGAGTCCAGGACTCAGAGGCTGGAGGCGGAGACAGGGGATCCACAAGCATATGCAGATCTGGTGAATGAACTGGGAGGCTGGGAGGGAACTCAGGAGACGCAGGAGATTCAGGGCTGGACAGAACTAGCGAAACCACAGAAGATTCAGAGCTGAGCGTAACCAGAAATACCACAGGAGATTCAGGGCTAGACGGAACCAGCGGAATGACAGAAGATGTGGACCAGAGTCCAGGCAGGAAGGAGGCCCATGGCAGATTTGATGGAGGGAGGAGCCATGGTGGAGGATAGGCTGACGACACCAGGGGGCCGACTGGAGCAGATGGAGAAGGAGCCCAGGGCAGAGACAGAGAGCCAAAGAGCCAGGGTGACATCATGGATCCGGAGGGCCAAGGCGAAGTTGATGGCTCATGCAACTGAGGCGGAAATGGGGACCCAGAAGATCACGGCAGAGCCAGAGTGACTGAGAACAAAGGTGGAACTGAAGGGAAGGAGGAGCCAGACAGAGCCAGAGGAATGGAGGGACAAGGCGAAGCCAGGGGAGTGTAATCCCGTAGAGGAGGATGGTCAACGACTGACCAAGGCGGAGCTGGAGAAATTATCCTTTTCAAAAACATGTCAAATTATAGCAGAGGGCAGTTGCAGCTCACCTTTGTTCCCCAACAACTTTATCTGGTCCCCAAACCATGTTTTGTCACAAAATTACACGCGAGAACTGGAACGGGAATGATGCGAAACAACATGTGAAACAGGAGTTGTTCATATGAATATGGACGTCGGGAAGAAATTAGCACTGCAAGCTGTTTGCGATATGATCTGTTCAAAAATTTTGCTCCATTTCTTGTGTCCACGCTTTTCTTAAACCCATGTTGCTGCTGGTGTTTTTCTTCTGGTGACCTCAACCCATGCCTTGCTCTCTCATTGGCTGTAGCTCGTCACGTCACCTGACACCACAGGATGTTGAGTAAGCCAACAGGTCCAGATATTTAGCATGCTAGATATTCGTTTGGCGTCTGCGAGGCGTCAGGGAGCATCTTTGATGCATAGTTGAGTAGTTCACACATAAAAATTGCCGAACACTGATCACCCGCTAATTTGCCCCTGATCATAGCCCGACCTGATGACGAGCTAGTTGACTTGTAAATCAGACTTAAATTGGGCTTAAAATAATGTATTGTGAACTTGTCATCAGGAAGGCTTGGCATGAGAAGGACTTGGCATCAGGAAGGGGGAGGGGGATAAGAAGGAAATAAAAACAAAAGGGTATAGAATCGCAGCAGTGTTTATATATACTTAGCGGCCATTATTCTGTCACACTCAGTGCTCAATGATAAGTGCAGGATGACAAATCAGAATCCACAACAGTACTTTAATAATAAATCCACAAGGAAACTCACGAGAACACAGGAAACAACGTTGCACAAACATGTAGACATAAACAATAACTGGCCAAGACTGAACAGATCAGTGAGTATAAATAATGAGAATAATGAATGAAAGACATCTTATAATGAGTAACCATAGAAACAAATCAGGACTGATAAGAAACTAGGGCGACCGAACAAAACAGGGCAGGAGAACAGGAACAAAGAGAAACACAACAAAAAGTCCATAACCGTGACAATAAGAGATAATTATCATTTTAAAAGGAATTACCAACAAGATTTCTGCTCTAAACAATACTGCTCCAATTTAATACACGAGTTTCACAATTTGAGTTGAATTACTGAAATGAACTTTTCCACGACATTCTAATTTATTGAGATGCACCTGTATAGTCAACAAAAGGTAGTCTTTCATAGGTTTGACATGAAAATAGCAAAAAAACTAAATAAACAGCTGCCAGCAACACTTAAAGAGCCAAGCATGAATGACCAAAATTCAGCACAATGAGTCAGACCCTGTTTACACCTGGTATTAAGTTCTATTTCTATCAAATGGACAGTGCTAAATACAAGTATTAACAGGGTCCAAAACATTTTGTGATCCAGGCACTGAAACCACATATAGAGGTAATCAGAAACAAATTTGACTACATTACATTTATAGTTGAGGTCAGCCTTCAGCTGAGACGCGCTTGTGTCATCCTGGGGAATGATGATTTCCCAAGCAGAGTAGCTTAATTATCCACACCTGCACTGCATCTATTTTAACACTCCACAAAGAACACATCACTGAGCACTGTCTCCAGGCAAACTATCGTGTCTGTCTGTGTCCTTTTAGGTTCAGACTGACCACACATTTTGGAAATCTACCTCTTCTAGCTTACCTATCTTGGAAAATGACATCCTCCCTCACTCTACCAGACTTCTACCCATGATGACCTCAACTACACCTTAAGCACATCCTTCTCCTCATTCTAGCCTTGCCTAAATCTTTAACAAAGTCCCCTCTACAGTAACTTTGCACTGCTACACTGTCTGTGTCTTGTCTCTCTGCTACACTGGTGGAGAATGTGGGCAGATTGTCAAGCCAGACACATTTCCCTTCATGATTGTTTTGTTTGTGGTTATACTCGCAGGTGGAAGCCATTCCCCTCCTGCCCTGGTCAACAAAGTAATACAATGGCTGACAGACATTGTGCGGCACAATGGTGAGGCATTTGGGAACAGAAGCCACAGTGCACACATCACCTCCAATTTCTTGTCAGACAGTGCATTCATTCTTGACAAAACTCACAGGATAATGACAGGGTAGCATACCTCAACATCGTCATGAGAGAGAGGTGGGACCAGTGTGAGTGGGTGGATAATATAGCTCCATTTCTTTTTGGAGTGGCACAGTGTACTGTTAACACCGCAGACAGCAAAGGACAATAATGTGCTGAAGAAAGAGATCCTAACATGTTGGTCTTGTCCCTTCTCTGTGTAGTTCAGAGATTTTTTTTTCACTTTATCCATGGGGATAAACCTTGTTAGTTCTCAAGTTTCCTCGGATTAAATACCCAGGTCGACACACCAGAGGGGACCCATAGGCAGAGGGCTGGGCTTCTGAACATCAAACAGATCAACCCATACCCACTCGAAAAACTCTGATGCCTGGCTGTTCAGTTGCATAATTCACAATGACAAAGCATCAAAAGCAGTGACAGGGCATATTTAGTTTCTGGACTCATAAAGTGGCATTGACCTGGTGCAACTCACTGTCTCCCACACAGCACCATTCAGCAAATACCAGGGGCCTGTTTCAATAAGGAGGTTCAACCAACTCTTGAGTTAAAACTTTAACTCTGAGTTGACTTACTCTGAGATGGGAAACTCTGGGTGCTTCTCAATTCTTATTTGTGCATCCTTGTTTCCTTTCCTTGCTTCCTTTCCTCGCGTCTTAGCTCCACCCCTTCAGGATGCGAGGGAAGGACGCA
>NW_015656027.1:139645-142304 GCF_001515625.1 Sinocyclocheilus rhinocerous | reverse complement strand
GTGTGCACTGAATTTATTTAATACACGAGTTTCACAATTTGAGTTGAATTACTGAAATGAACTTTTCCACGACATTCTAATTTATTGAGATGCACCTGTATAGTCAACAAAAGGTAGTCTTTCATAGGTTTGACATGAAAATAGCAAAAAAACTAAATAAACATCAAACAGATCAACCCATACCCACTCGAAAAACTCTGATGCCTGGCTGTTCAGTTGCATAATTCACAATGACAAAGCATCAAAAGCAGTGACAGGGCATATTTAGTTTCTGGACTCATAAAGTGGCATTGACCTGGTGCAACTCACTGTCTCCCACACAGCACCATTCAGCAAATACCAGGGGCCTGTTTCAATAAGGAGGTTCAACCAACTCTTGAGTTAAAACTTTAACTCTGAGTTGACTTACTCTGAGATGGGAAACTCTGGGTGCTTCTCAATTCTTATTTGTGCATCCTTGTTTCCTTTCCTTGCTTCCTTTCCTCGTGTCTTAGCTCCACCCCCTTCAGGATGCGAGGTAAGAATGCAAGGAAAAGACTGGCGGACGGAGGAGTTGAATCAAGTGAAATTATATACCCTCGCTCCCTTTAGCGTCACTTCAAAGCATCATCAGCTGCACTAAAGGGATCTGCCCTTATGTTGTTAAAGTTTGTTATTTAAGACATTCATAATAAATATTAATAAAGCAAGATGCCCTGTTTGAAATATATGACATGTATGGTTTATCTAAACTGCAAAGGTAAAATATAAATTACAATTATTACAACAGACGTGAAGGGGGAGGAGAATGTATACATGCATCAGGTTTTTCGATGAAAAACACTTCCGCAAAGGATACACCTGTGTATCCTCGCTCATAGCTCCTCAGGAAGCCTCCTCATGGTGCAATTAGAGAATTTAGATGTCCTACAAGATGGCTGAGCTCGATCAGTTTCCGGGTCATAGGATGGAAGACAGAGGAGCGAGGAAACGAGGAGGGATTTTGAGAAGCACCCTTTGAGTTTTTGGTTTCAGAAGAGCTGAATTGAGTTAGTTCAATCAATTCTGAGTAGGTTGACTCTGAGTTTAGCGTGTGCACCACGGTTATGAAAAGCCATGATCAATGGAGAAAAAATATTACGATTCACCATGGCAACAGCACCCAATAAAAAGACGTCTGCATACTTCAGAGTCAATACAAGTTTAATTCTTATCACTGTTACAATATCACAGGTGAAAACTGGCAGAACGGTAGGTTATTGAACTAATAGGCTATTCATTATCATGGTATTCCACAGGCAAAAAAATTAAATAATAGTTTAAGTGCATTTTTCTTATTTTACAAATAATCTGCTAATAGGGTAAGAAAAATACGGCAGCAGCTATTTACACTAAGTGGAATTAGCATACTTTCTTAGTGATGAATCCTATTTATAGTAGGCTAAGTTCAAATAGCTCTTGATGCTATTTACACTTAGTGAAAATAGTGATATATTCCATTTACCATGTAAAAGTAGCAGTTCTTTGCAATAAGTGTAAATAATAATTAGATTTATACTTTATACTGGCAGATACATACTATTTGCACTTCAGTATTGTTGTACATTAACAGGATGCAATAATAACATAGAGTGTAAATGATTAAAATTCTAAATACTTTTATCATTATTAAACACTCGTTAGGCACTTTACTTCCACTTTTAGAACATTTTCTTCATTTTTATTGAAAATAAATTCTAATGTGATATGTGATGGGAAAAGTGAGAAGAGCGAGCTCGGCAAAAGTCAGACTCGAACCCGGTCAATCGCGTTACAAGCTAATACTCCGCACCAAACACGTACTGCCTACACCACTGAAGCCGCTATTCACACACGTCGTATTTAACCTTGTGTGACATTGAAGGGCGGAGTTACTGTAAATTTGCACTTAGTAATAGAACACTCCGAATAATCTTGTTTTCCATTTGCATTAAGTGAATGAATGAAGTATTTAAACATCGCTTGCGCTTTAAAAAGGGGTAGGAGACCGAAATAAACTCTGGGTTTACCGAAGAAAACTGGCTCCTGACCAGGTTAGGTTCACACAACAAGTTACCAGGGTAACTGACTCTGAGTATAAGTTACCTCCCTTTCAGAAACAGGCTTGACTTACCCTGCTTTCTCGGGTTTGACATACCTCCCATTCTGAAAAGGAAAACCCAGAGTTTCCCTCATTTCAGGGTTAACATACTCAGAGTTTTCACTTAACCTCTTTTCTGAAACGGGCCTCTGGTGTGCTGTTTTCCATCTTGGTCAGAGTTTAAACAGCTAATAGATGGATGCCTCCAGAAAAAACAAAACAAAGGCCAGTATAGATCAGGGGTGTATTCCAGAAAGCACATTTAACTTACCGTCAGCTAAACCCTGAACTTTCGGTTGATTAACCCCAAACCTTGCTTACTCGAGGTATGTGGTTCCAAAAACGCGTCCGGGACTAAGTTCATTCAACTCCGAGTATGTTCCTGGTTAAGACTCAAGACATTCTCAACAGAGCGACGAATCGACGAGTCACTATGGAAACGGACGCTAAGAAAAAGCGCATATTTATGTAATAAATATATATGAAGAGTTCATTTGCAAAAACAGATAACTCCGTTTTTAACAATTCTCAGAAATCATGTTTTTTCATTGTGCATTCCAG
>NW_015656027.1:134860-136087 GCF_001515625.1 Sinocyclocheilus rhinocerous | reverse complement strand
ACGCTTGAGGTATTCGTCCAATCACTAGGCACTGTATAGTTGGCCAATCACAGCACACCTCGCTTTTTCAGATCGATGAGCTTTGTAAAAATCGACGCGTTTCAAAAAGGCGGGGCATAGAGGAGAAACAATAATGTACAGTATGTGGAAAATAATGTTGTTTTTTTTTACTTTAAACCGCATAAACACATTTCATTACACCAAATACACAAAATAATGTTCTTTTTAGCAGCATCATATGACCCCATTAAGCGAAAATTGCACTCAATATTAGTGCCAAACATATTGGTGTGAACAGGCCTTAAATTAAGGTGATCTGGGTACTGTGAAATAATGTCAAGACAACACATCTTCCTTTTGCATTATATTTTCTGGATGGATTCAGAAACATATAACTCATTATTTAACTCATTATACCGTGATGGGGGTTGGTGTTAAAGAATTGTGTTATAATAACCCCTACAAATACAACTCATTATATACACTATAAACACTTTAAAGGAGACAGACATGTATGTGTTTGTCAAAGATGTTTTCTCTGTTTTGGAGGGATTATTATTTTTACAGTAAATCATACCCTATTTATTTCAAACATCAAAATTTGTTAATACTTTTCTATATTTAAGGGTGGATAATTCTATCAGTTGTTTATTGCAACAATACATAACTACAATAACTTTGTCTAGTGCTCTTATGAAAGTTTATAGCATGATTTGTGAAAATTTAACTATACTGAATGACATGGCATAGACTTCTTCATGGCTAGTTTTTGCGTATTTCATTTAATTCTGTAACCTACTTGTTCTACAGATCTGTGTGTACTAGTGTTAAATGCTACTGTTTTTGACAGCGTTGATAACGTTTATGACAGATACTCTCATGATAATTTTCGCGTTTCCCTTACCGAATGTCGTATCCTGTCAGTACATGTCATGCAGGCATTCATATGAGGAGTTTAACAGCAAATTAATCATTCAAAGAACACATTTTATTTTTGAACATTAAAAATTTACCGAGGTCCGGACCTTGGTGGCCTCATGGTTACAGGCCTGTATACACTGAATGATATTTATTGAATGTCAAATATTTGTAAAGTCATGTAACGTTAGCCTACACCCATTTCACGCTTGAAGCTTTACCTGACTGAATTCATACTTTTTTTCTGCTGCCACATTTTTTTTCTTCTTATTTTGTCTGTGGGATACCATGAAAATGAATATTAGTTCA
>NW_015656027.1:132959-133803 GCF_001515625.1 Sinocyclocheilus rhinocerous | reverse complement strand
TATACACTGAATGATATTTATTGAATGTCAAATATTTGTAAAGTCATGTAACGTTAGCCTACACCCATTTCACGCTTGAAGCTTTACCTGACTGAATTCATACTTTTTTTTCTGCTGCCACATTTTTTTTCTTCTTTTTTTGTCTGTGGGATACCATGAAAATGAATATTAGTTCAATAAATTACCTTTCTGCCAGTTTTCACCTCTGATAACATTAATTTAGAATTAAAGTTACATATTCCGTAGTATGCGGAAGTTTTCTTGGCGGCAGCTGTTGCCATGGTGAATCGTAATTTTGGAGCTCCATTGATCATGGCTTTTTATAGTCATGGTGCACACGCTAAACTCAGAGTCAGCCTACTCAGAGTGGATTGAACTAACTCTGCTCAGCTGTTCTGAAACTGAAAACTCAAGAGTTTCCAATCTCAGGGTAAGTCAACTCAGAGGTCAAGTTTTAACTCAGAGTTTGTTGAACCTCCTTTCTGGAATACACCCCAGGAAGAGAAAAAAAAGGCAGCTAAGCCACCTGGGGTGTATTCCAGAAAGCACGGTTAATTACCGTCAGCTAATCCCTGAACTTTCGGTTGATTAACCCAAAACCGTGCTTACTCGAGGTATGTGGTTCCAAAAACGCATCCAGGAGTAATTTTACTCAACCCAGAGTATATTTCTAGTTAAGACTCAAGACATTCTCAACAGAGCGACGAATCGATGAGTCACTATGGAAACGGACGCTAAGAAAAAGTGCGCCGTGCTGTTTCTTTCTTCTTCTTTTGTTCAATGGTCATTGCTTCGTGCATATCGCCACCTAATTGATGGTTGTGCAATCATTTTTATTTTTTTT
>NW_015656027.1:120498-128927 GCF_001515625.1 Sinocyclocheilus rhinocerous | reverse complement strand
GTCGCTATGGAAACGGACGCTAAGAAAAAGTGCGCCATGCTATTTCTTTCTTCTTCTTTTGTTCAATGGTCATTGCTTCGTGCATATCGCCACCTAATTGATGGTTGTGCAATCATTTTTATTTTTTTTCCGTTTAATCTCCAATCCTTGAGAATAAGAATTATATCGTTTGTTTGATGCTAATTATATATTAAGTCATATCAGATATGTATTTTTATTATTGAAATACATAATAGAAAATGCCGATCCATGCGTGAGATGATCATATAAAATGTAATAAATACATATAATATAATAAATTAAACATTACCTTAATAGTGTTATTAATAGTGTTTTATAATTTATACAGATAACTCTTATATAGGCTATGCCAATAAAATAAATATAACAATATCATATTAGAATAATATTACCTTATTTATTACTTATATTAGCGCTTTATAATTAACATATCATACAACTATATATATATATATCCTTGAAGTAGGAACCAACGTTTCTTCCACATGTCCAAGGCACGTAAGCATTGCCGCGTGACCTTGATCATGCGAAGCGGATTCCCCCTTAGGGAAAATCCCTTGGTCCTGAGCCACCACTGCAAGGGTCGCATGTACAGCAGGCCAAAAGGTATCCCGTTGGACGCTGCTGCCATCAAACTCAACAGCCTCTGAAACTGTTTGACAGTGAGTGGCGAGAGCAGCGTGTATCTGAGCGCACGCGTCCGGTTTTGTGCGAGAGCAAAAGAAATCCACGCGCGAGCGGAGAGATTCGCACTTGCGCATTATATTAATGTGCTTTCGTGCTACAATAATGCGCTCTCGACATTTGTCATTAAAATAATGCCATAAAGCTGAGGTTATCCGCTCGCTTATCCTCAAACATACCCGGGTATGTCACATAACCTGCTTTCTGGAATACCCCCCAGGCTTTCGGATTGTTGCTGTTGGCTTGTTTGGGAGTAAACAAAGAAAATTTGACAAACTATTACACTGCTGGCCACAAGTTAAAGTAGATAACACCAAGCAACACGTTGGCTCCCCTTTCCTCCCTTCACTTAAAGAAAATGTAAAGTCTCATGTATTGTGTGACTTCTAGAGAAGGAATTGCTGGGGGTACCAAACACTAAAATGGAAACTAATAAGGCTGCATTCACACAGTCTGAGTTTGGGATTGAAAACCACATTTTCTTATGGGTATGAACTTCCAGCTTACAATAAAGGCTTCAATAGAGACTGTCTGTATGAACATGAAACAAAAGTAAATCCCATGTTCTATTTATGAATTTCACCTGCAATCATAGTGACAGTGACTAAAGTAATATCTGAAGAATGTGTTTGTGACTCCCATAAATAACAAACTCTGTGTGAATGCAACTATGTTAAGGACACAAATTCAGGACTAACCATATTCTGCTGCTGTGTGACAGCCTTAATGCTGGGGTTCTCAACTCTGGATCTCGAGGTCCACTTTCCTGCAGAGTTTAGCTCCAACCCTTATTAAACACACCTGAACAAGCAAATTAAGGTCTTCAGGATCACTAGATACAAAGCCACTAGAAGGCAAGCCTGCAACCTTTACGCCTGTTTCACACATACTCCGGCTGCAGTGCGTATGCGTTGCGTTTTTTTTTACGCACCCATGTTAACGGATTAGAGCTTTCACACTGCACGCGGTTGTGCTCCGTCAGTGCATTCCAGGAGCGGCGATCGTTTACACGCTAAGTCTATTTTTGCTGTGCTGCACGCACTGAATTAAAGTGACAGCGAATTTTTCACGGTAAAAATGAACATGTATTGACACAGAAATATAGTAATTTCACAATCAATTGATATAATTAAAGTCTACTGTGTTTCACAGTAAACACATGGCTTTTTGGCTAGATTTAAAACAAGGAAAAGTGCACTTTTAGATAAACAAGGCAACATAATGGATGCACTTGTGGTGGTAGAAAAACAAAGTTATTTAAGACCCGCTTGTAATAAAGATTTAAATGCAAAAGAAAAGGCACGAGAGTCGACTGTTTCTGTTAGTGGTGAGTTTTAATTTAAAATGTTTGTGATAGCTTTAAAGTAAGAAAAGTAGGCTGTATGCTGTTTAAATGTGTTGCCACTTGCTTGAGCAACTTATTATACAAACCTAGAAGTCAAATGCATGAATAATACGTTGTTTATATTTATTGAGTTTAAACTAATGTCTATGAAAGATTGTTACTGTACTGTAATAAGAGAGTATCACAATGTTGAAAAAGCTTTTTTTTTTTTTTTACATGATTTGAAATCAAAATAATGGATAAATGCTGTGTTTGTGGCCTAAACAACAGCGGATCAGTAGCGGACTGCAAACGTGTCCTGTGTGAAAGCACAATGAGTCTGTGCTGCTTCAGCACCGCATACCTAATACACATTGACTGCATACGCACTGCAGACGGAGTATGTGTGAAACAGGCGTTAGCCAAAAAAGCGTAACAACTAATGCTTCCGGTTTGCCAGTACGTGGGAAAGGAGACCAGAGGCCATTTTTTTTAATGGATGTCAATGGAGGAGAGGCTTCACTACGCTGAATAAACAGCTTTTTAGAGGAAACAGCTTATCATTTAATGAATCGACAGCCTATCAGCTAATCTCCAACATCTTTTACACGAAGCAATACTTTTGGATTGAACTATTTTTAGAGTTTACACTGAAAAAAATGCCGTTTTATAAGAAAAGTCACTGATTTTTTGCAACAGGTGGGATTCAGATTATAGCATTTCTCATTCATTCCTATGGTATCCGTAAACGGCGATAGGGGTTATGCACAACAGACTTCCGTATTCTGTTAACCTGGTCTCGCCCATTCCGGTTCGAGTGTTTTGCATATGCTTCGTTAAATATGAAGCAGTTTTACTCAAGATGCCTTCAAAGTAGATACCAAAGATTATCATAACCAATGTCCATCACATATGCGGAATGATATCTAAAAGTTTTTTATTTTTATTCTTTTCACTAACATTTATATAAAAAATAATTAATAAAACATCAACAATTAAAACAGCTAGCTAGTTTAACTGGTTATCTTAAAAATCCACAGATATCACTATTATTTATTACGGCTGTTAGCACGTTCTCCAACAAGTGGAAGCGATGAGACTCCAATAGTAAGTAATACAGACCCTCTTATCTCCCTATAGTAAGAAAATCTCTGCTATAAAGTTACAGGCAGGTGGGTTTGATCAAGGTTGAAGCTAAACTCTGCAGGAAAGTGGACCTCAAGGGACAGAGTTGAGAACTCCTGCGCTTAATGTCTCTAACTCACATCCCATGGTAGGTCATTTGGGAGTAAGCATAATAGCAGATCACATGCTTCCACTGACCTAGATTGGAGCAATGTCAAGCTGTTCTGCCAGTTGCAAGTTCCAAGGTCTGCCACTGAATGTTCCTCAAAAAACCCTCTTGCCTGCTCACTAATACCTTTTCCTGTTATCATTGTGCCCTTCAAGCATATAGAATTTGATCTAGTTCGCCTGCTACCAAAATCCATGAACACACATATATCTTAGTGCTCATAGGCTATGGTATGTACTAGCCTAAGGCAATCTTTATCAGAAAGGTGAAATTCTCGAACAGTCAGTAGGTGGGGTAGAGAACCAGTGCATAAAATGGCAGTGAGGATATTTTTGGTCTAGTTTTTACAGGTCTGACTGAGAAAGCAAAGCACGGGCAGATCCCCAAGACACCAGAAGCAGACCAGGCTTTCAAAAAGCTCAAGGAGGTCCTAGATTCAGTAGCAGTGCTTGACTGACCTTGTGGCTATCATTTCTGAACATGAACTGAAAAGTCTGATTGTAATATAATATTTGTGTTCACATTAAAATTCATAGGCTTACAATACTTTTGGGAAACATAAAATAGCACTAATGAGGCCTACCAAGTTTCATTTAATTTCAATATGCCAAACCACCAGAGCACATGCTCTTTATTTTTCTTTTTTCCCCAAATGGATTCATTTTCAAATTATTAATTTCTAATTATTTTCATAATTATTATGTAAAAAATCTATACACTTCTTTGCAACAAATGTTGCAACATGCAATGTTTCTTTGCAGCATCGCACATATTATTTACCTCAATGCGGTTTGCTGTGTGACCTCCTGACATTTTGTAAAATGTGCATTTTATGTTACAAACATGTTTTTAATTTCTGTGAGTAACGTTACTGACAGAGGTTCTTCATGCCACAGCTCACATATTCAATTAATTTACAACAACATTATCTCTTACCTGAGACAAACACTCTTCATGTTTTTCTTTTTATCCAGTTAGCTCTTGAGAGCTAGCTATGTAGTAGTCACTTTGTGAAGTGCAAAAATAAATTTGATTGGTGCAGAATCTTAATGCTTTAGACCAGAATTTTTGACTAGCAAGGGATTTGTTGGGTCTGACACAATGATTTCATATACACTCACTGTCCACTTTATTAGGTACACCTTACTAGTACCAAGTTGGACCCTTTTTGTCTTCAAAGCTGTCTTAAGTCTTCACGGCCAAGATTCAATAAGGTGCTGGAAATATTTCTCAGATATTTTGGTCCATATTTACATGATAGCATCATGCAGTTACTGCAGATATGCCAGCTGCACATCAATAATGTGAATCTCCTGTTCCACCACATCCCAAAGGTACCCTATTGAATCGATATCTGGTGGCTGTGGAGGCCATTTGAGTACAGTATAGTGAATTCAGTGTCATGTTCCAGAAACCTGTTTGAGATGATTTCAGCTTTGTGACATGGTGCATTATCCTGCTGGAATGCTGACCATCTTGACTTGCTGTGCATTTGGAGATGCTCCTGTGTAATGGTTGTGTGTGAAAATCCCAGTAGATCAGCAGTTTCTGAAATACTCAGACCAGTCTGTCTGGCTATTAATATTTTAAATGAAACAGAAAAGAGGCAATGCTGTTTGATATATTTAGTTTCACTTTAGCCTACCCCGAACTACATTTTTGCGGCTATTAATATGTTTAAAAGAAAACAAAAAGAGGAAGTGGTGTTAGATATCATATTTTGTCGTATTGTATACATACAGTTAGGATAAGGCGAGCTGACTGACGTTATCAAGTACGCTGCTGTTCCATTTGCAGAATTACCGGACTTGCATCCTCCTGTCCTCTGGAGTTTGCACTTCCGAGTCGAACTTGTGAAATCTGAACTACCGATGACGCAAGTCCGAACTTTGCGTACTTGGTATTGAGAAACGGCCCATGTCTATGTGCCTAGATGCTGCTGCCATGTGATTGGCTGATTATATATTTGCGTTAATGAGCAGTTGAACAGGTGTACCTAATAAAGTGGCTGGACATATGTTTGCTTTATATTTGACTGTTAGCCACCCTGCTTTCCAAAATATTGGCATTAGCATGGTCATCAAAAATCCATATCACTAGTGCAGTGGTTCTCAAACCCGTCCTTGAGTACCCCCAGCCCTGCACATTTTGGCTCCCTCATCTATCACACCTGATTCAAATCATCAGCTCATTAGTGGAGACTGCAAGACCTGAAGTGGGTTTATCAGATATAGAGAAATATACAAAATGTGCAGTGCTGAGGGTACTTCATGGAGAGGTTTGAGAACCACTGCACTAATGCATCCCGTTGTTTTGGTGTAAAATTTAAACTTCTTTGATTTTCATAAGTTATTGCAGTCTCTGCCATCAGAAATTGATCTCCTAAATAATTAACTGCTTTATTCAAAATGTTATGTCTGTCAAGCCTTTAAGCCCATACTGTACAATATATTTAACACTTCCCAAATAGTCTGCACTAAGGACCACAAAAATCATGTAGAACTCAAGTTGATTTTTAAAAAATAATTATTGCACTATTATGTTATGTATAGATAGTATCTATCTATCTATCTATTCATTTATTTGTTTGTTTACCAAATTTCATATTTATTTATTTATTTTTATTTTATTTTAATTTGTATTTTTTACCAGATTGTGTTGTCTGCTTTATTTATTTATTTTCTGGATTCTATGTTTTATGTTTTAATCGTCATAACCAAAAGTGATGGTAAGCAAATAGATACACAACAATATAATAAATTTAATCAATGAAAATATAACAATTTATTTACAACAAAACATTTTCCTTAAAACAATTATTAATTCAAACTTTGATGATATATTACCTTAGATAAAGAAAATTGTCATTTTCTTGTGTGCTCACAACAGGAAATAAAACTCCGGCTCATTTGATTTGCATATTTGTAAGGACACACATGGGGGAATAATCTGATAACCGTGGTAGCTGTGTTTCCACAATTAGTACTCTTGATTTGAACACTTTTAACTCCAGAATTTTTATCTCTGAAAAAGACAACACTACACATTTTGCTATGTAGTGACAAATCAGTCATTTGCAGAATGCCGAATTCCTAATGGTTGCACCAGATGTTGATATAGAGCATCGACTTGCATGGGGAGAAGCCTTCTGTTCAGTTAATATATTTCTTTGACAGAGTAGCTTACAATTCTCTATTCCTTTTTAAAACTGACAATTGCCTTAGTGATGGGCTGCTCTGGGAATTCAGGCAAGCTAAGCAGAGGAAGGAAAGAGAGTAGCAAAAGATGGCAAGTAAAGGGGCAATGAAAAATTTAAGTAACGTTAGCAGGGACATAAGCAAGCAGGCATGCAGGCGAGATGGAAGAAAGTGAGGCTTGGCTGAAAAGGGAGGAGGGAAACAAAAAGGAAACTAAACATTGGGGGTAGGCTGCTTGAGAGAGAGAACTGCACTTGAATAAGAGAGGAAGGAAAAAATAAAAGAATAAGAAAGAGAGAGAAAAAGGAATGAGAGGGGAACACAGAAAGGACTGAATAAGGGTATAAAGCAGGGATCCTCAAATCTGGCCCAGGAGATCCATTTTCCTGCAGTTTAGCTCTAACCCTAATCAAACACACCTGCGCACCCTTACATAACAAAAATATATATACTGCAAAATATGTAATATATTACATAATACATTTCCATATATGGGAAACTATTGCTTATATTTTTCAATATACAGCAATATATGCATTGACAATGCATGGCTATATATTGATACATACAAATATATTTAAAAATGAAGACAAAAATGCATCTAATATTGTATTGATCCTTTATTGAGTACATATTGCACATACATGTTCCCATATAAATGTGAATGTACTGTATGTACATACATATACACGCATTCACAGAATGAGTTACAGCAGATTTCTAGTTCCCAGCATGCTTTGCTTCTGACTTTTAAAGGAGAGTACAAATTTTAGAATTAAGTGTCATTGCATGTGTTTTGCTCAGTATTATTATAAGGGGAGATCTGTTAGTGTTTAATGTTGTGTTATTTTGAAATTTAAAAGGGTTTCTGGTATGTGTAAGTTTGTGGGGTTACCATTGTGCTGAAGAGGTTAAAGAGCTGGCTGTCTGTTGCAGTCTTAACAACTTGGAGCTGAACACCCTCAAAACTGTGGAGATGATTGTGGACTTCTGCAGGAACCCCCCTGCACTCCTCCCACTCACCATCATGGATAGCACTGTAACGACAGTGGAGTCATTCAGGTTCCTGGGCACCACCATCTCTCAGGACCTGAAGTGGGACACTCACATTGACTCCACTGTTAAAAAGGCCCAGCAGAGGTTGTACTTCCTTCGCCAGCTGAGGAAATTCAACCTGCCACAGGAGCTGCTGAAACAGTTCTACTCAGCCGTCATCGAGTCTGTTCTGTGCACTTCAATAACTGTCTGGTTTGGTTCAGCTACAAAATCAGACATCAGAAGACTACAGAGAACGGTTCGGACTGCTGAAAGGATTATTGGTGCCCCCCTGCCTACCCTCCAAGAACTGTATACATCCAGAGTGAGGAAAAGGGCTCAGAAAATCACTCTGGATCCATCACATCCAAGCCATCTCCTTTTTGAACTTTTACCCCTCTGGTCGGCGTTACAGAGCACCGAATACCAGGACAGCCAGGCACAAGAACAGTTTCTTTCCCCAGGCAATCTACCTCATGAACAGTTAATGTTCTCCCATTGTGCAATAACCTTATACTTATTTATCACCCTAAACCCTAGTACATCCCTACAACTTATTTTATTTATTCTATTCCTATTCCATCTATAGCACACCTGTACATACAATTTATTCTTTTTTTGTGGTTTATATTTATGCATGTGTATTTTATTCACATCTCATTTTTATTATCTGTGTGTTGTTGTTGTCTCCGTGTACTGGAAGCTTGTGACACTATAACAAATTCCTTGTATGTGCAAACATACTTGGCAAAAAAGCTCTTTCTGATTCTGATTCTAAATAGTGACTAAACATGACCCCTTTTAATACATGTTAACCAGGAGTCACTCTCATTTATAATCGCGGCATCGTCTGATAAAATCAACATGCATCTAC
>NW_015656027.1:84105-116929 GCF_001515625.1 Sinocyclocheilus rhinocerous | reverse complement strand
GGAAAAGTGCACTTTTAGATAAACAAGGCAACATATAATGTAATTAGATAAACAAGGCAACATATACACTTGTGGTGGTAGAAAAACAACGTATTTTAAGACCTGCGGGATTGCTTGTAATAAAGATTTCAATGCAAAAAAATTAATAAATAAAAAAGGCACGATAGTCGTTTGTTTATGCCAGTTGTGAGTTTTAATTTAAAATGTTTGTGATAGCTTTAAAGTAAGAAAAGTAGGCTGTATGCTGTTTAAATGTGTTGCCACTTGCTTGAGCAACTTATTATACAAACCTAGAAGTCAAATGCATGAATAATACGTTGTTTATATTTATTGAGTTTAAACTAATGTCTATGAAAGATTGTTACTGTACTGTAATAAGAGAGTATCACAATGTTGAAAAAGCTTTTTTTTTTTTTTTACATGATTTGAAATCAAAATAATGGATAAATGCTGTGTTTGTGGCCTAAACAACAGCGGATCAGTAGCGGACTGCAAACGCGTCCTGTGTGAAAGCACAATGAGTCTGTGCTGCTTCAGCACCGCATACCTAATACACATTGACTGCATACGCACTGCAGACGGAGTATGTGTGAAACAGGCGTTAGCCAAAAAAGCGTAACAACTAATGCTTCCGGTTTGCCAGTACGTGGGAAAGGAGACCAGAGGCCATTTTTTTTAATGGATGTCAATGGAGGAGAGGCTTCACTACGCTGAATAAACAGCTTTTTAGAGGAAACAGCTTATCATTTAATGAATCGACAGCCTATCAGCTAATCTCCAACATCTTTTACACGAAGCAATACTTTTGGATTGAACTATTTTTAGAGTTTACACTGAAAAAAATGCCGTTTTATAAGAAAAGTCACTGATTTTTTGCAACAGGTGGGATTCAGATTATAGCATTTCTCATTCATTCCTATGGTATCCGTAAACGGCGATAGGGGTTATGCACAACAGACTTCCGTATTCTGTTAACCTGGTCTCGCCCATTCCGGTTCGAGTGTTTTGCATATGCTTCGTTAAATATGAAGCAGTTTTACTCAAGATGCCTTCAAAGTAGATACCAAAGATTATCATAACCAATGTCCATCACATATGCGGAATGATATCTAAAAGTTTTTTATTTTTATTCTTTTCACTAACATTTATATAAAAAATAATTAATAAAACATCAACAATTAAAACAGCTAGCTAGTTTAACTGGTTATCTTAAAAATCCACAGATATCACTATTATTTATTACGGCTGTTAGCACGTTCTCCAACAAGTGGAAGCGATGAGACTCCAATAGTAAGTAATACAGACCCTCTTATCTCCCTATAGTAAGAAAATCTCTGCTATAAAGTTACAGGCAGGTGGGTTTGATCAAGGTTGAAGCTAAACTCTGCAGGAAAGTGGACCTCAAGGGACAGAGTTGAGAACTCCTGCGCTTAATGTCTCTAACTCACATCCCATGGTAGGTCATTTGGGAGTAAGCATAATAGCAGATCACATGCTTCCACTGACCTAGATTGGAGCAATGTCAAGCTGTTCTGCCAGTTGCAAGTTCCAAGGTCTGCCACTGAATGTTCCTCAAAAAACCCTCTTGCCTGCTCACTAATACCTTTTCCTGTTATCATTGTGCCCTTCAAGCATATAGAATTTGATCTAGTTCGCCTGCTACCAAAATCCATGAACACACATATATCTTAGTGCTCATAGGCTATGGTATGTACTAGCCTAAGGCAATCTTTATCAGAAAGGTGAAATTCTCGAACAGTCAGTAGGTGGGGTAGAGAACCAGTGCATAAAATGGCAGTGAGGATATTTTTGGTCTAGTTTTTACAGGTCTGACTGAGAAAGCAAAGCACGGGCAGATCCCCAAGACACCAGAAGCAGACCAGGCTTTCAAAAAGCTCAAGGAGGTCCTAGATTCAGTAGCAGTGCTTGACTGACCTTGTGGCTATCATTTCTGAACATGAACTGAAAAGTCTGATTGTAATATAATATTTGTGTTCACATTAAAATTCATAGGCTTACAATACTTTTGGGAAACATAAAATAGCACTAATGAGGCCTACCAAGTTTCATTTAATTTCAATATGCCAAACCACCAGAGCACATGCTCTTTATTTTTCTTTTTTCCCCAAATGGATTCATTTTCAAATTATTAATTTCTAATTATTTTCATAATTATTATGTAAAAAATCTATACACTTCTTTGCAACAAATGTTGCAACATGCAATGTTTCTTTGCAGCATCGCACATATTATTTACCTCAATGCGGTTTGCTGTGTGACCTCCTGACATTTTGTAAAATGTGCATTTTATGTTACAAACATGTTTTTAATTTCTGTGAGTAACGTTACTGACAAAGGTTCTTCATGCCTCAGCTCACATATTCAATTAATTTACAACAACATTATCTCTTACCTGAGACAAACACTCTTCATGTTTTTCTTTTTATCCAGTTAGCTCTTGAGAGCTAGCTATGTAGTAGTCACTTTGTGAAGTGCAAAAATAAATTTGATTGGTGCAGAATCTTAATGCTTTAGACCAGAATTTTTGACTAGCAAGGGATTTGTTGGGTCTGACACAATGATTTCATATACACTCACTGTCCACTTTATTAGGTACACCTTACTAGTACCAAGTTGGACCCTTTTTGTCTTCAAAGCTGTCTTAAGTCTTCACGGCCAAGATTCAATAAGGTGCTGGAAATATTTCTCAGATATTTTGGTCCATATTTACATGATAGCATCATGCAGTTACTGCAGATATGCCAGCTGCACATCAATAATGTGAATCTCCTGTTCCACCACATCCCAAAGGTACCCTATTGAATCGATATCTGGTGGCTGTGGAGGCCATTTGAGTACAGTATAGTGAATTCAGTGTCATGTTCCAGAAACCTGTTTGAGATGATTTCAGCTTTGTGACATGGTGCATTATCCTGCTGGAATGCTGACCATCTTGACTTGCTGTGCATTTGGAGATGCTCCTGTGTAATGGTTGTGTGTGAAAATCCCAGTAGATCAGCAGTTTCTGAAATACTCAGACCAGTCTGTCTGGCTATTAATATTTTAAATGAAACAGAAAAGAGGCAATGCTGTTTGATATATTTAGTTTCACTTTAGCCTACCCCGAACTACATTTTTGCGGCTATTAATATGTTTAAAAGAAAACAAAAAGAGGAAGTGGTGTTAGATATCATATTTTGTCGTATTGTATACATACAGTTAGGATAAGGCGAGCTGACTGACGTTATCAAGTACGCTGCTGTTCCATTTGCAGAATTACCGGACTTGCATCCTCCTGTCCTCTGGAGTTTGCACTTCCGAGTCGAACTTGTGAAATCTGAACTACCGATGACGCAAGTCCGAACTTTGCGTACTTGGTATTGAGAAACGGCCCATGTCTATGTGCCTAGATGCTGCTGCCATGTGATTGGCTGATTATATATTTGCGTTAATGAGCAGTTGAACAGGTGTACCTAATAAAGTGGCTGGACATATGTTTGCTTTATATTTGACTGTTAGCCACCCTGCTTTCCAAAATATTGGCATTAGCATGGTCATCAAAAATCCATATCACTAGTGCAGTGGTTCTCAAACCCGTCCTTGAGTACCCCCAGCCCTGCACATTTTGGCTCCCTCATCTATCACACCTGATTCAAATCATCAGCTCATTAGTGGAGACTGCAAGACCTGAAGTGGGTTTATCAGATATAGAGAAATATACAAAATGTGCAGTGCTGAGGGTACTTCATGGAGAGGTTTGAGAACCACTGCACTAATGCATCCCGTTGTTTTGGTGTAAAATTTAAACTTCTTTGATTTTCATAAGTTATTGCAGTCTCTGCCATCAGAAATTGATCTCCTAAATAATTAACTGCTTTATTCAAAATGTTATGTCTGTCAAGCCTTTAAGCCCATACTGTACAATATATTTAACACTTCCCAAATAGTCTGCACTAAGGACCACAAAAATCATGTAGAACTCAAGTTGATTTTTAAAAAATAATTATTGCACTATTATGTTATGTATAGATAGTATCTATCTATCTATCTATTCATTTATTTGTTTGTTTACCAAATTTCATATTTATTTATTTATTTTTATTTTATTTTAATTTGTATTTTTTACCAGATTGTGTTGTCTGCTTTATTTATTTATTTTCTGGATTCTATGTTTTATGTTTTAATCGTCATAACCAAAAGTGATGGTAAGCAAATAGATACACAACAATATAATAAATTTAATCAATGAAAATATAACAATTTATTTACAACAAAACATTTTCCTTAAAACAATTATTAATTCAAACTTTGATGATATATTACCTTAGATAAAGAAAATTGTCATTTTCTTGTGTGCTCACAACAGGAAATAAAACTCCGGCTCATTTGATTTGCATATTTGTAAGGACACACATGGGGGAATAATCTGATAACCGTGGTAGCTGTGTTTCCACAATTAGTACTCTTGATTTGAACACTTTTAACTCCAGAATTTTTATCTCTGAAAAAGACAACACTACACATTTTGCTATGTAGTGACAAATCAGTCATTTGCAGAATGCCGAATTCCTAATGGTTGCACCAGATGTTGATATAGAGCATCGACTTGCATGGGGAGAAGCCTTCTGTTCAGTTAATATATTTCTTTGACAGAGTAGCTTACAATTCTCTATTCCTTTTTAAAACTGACAATTGCCTTAGTGATGGGCTGCTCTGGGAATTCAGGCAAGCTAAGCAGAGGAAGGAAAGAGAGTAGCAAAAGATGGCAAGTAAAGGGGCAATGAAAAATTTAAGTAACGTTAGCAGGGACATAAGCAAGCAGGCATGCAGGCGAGATGGAAGAAAGTGAGGCTTGGCTGAAAAGGGAGGAGGGAAACAAAAAGGAAACTAAACATTGGGGGTAGGCTGCTTGAGAGAGAGAACTGCACTTGAATAAGAGAGGAAGGAAAAAATAAAAGAATAAGAAAGAGAGAGAAAAAGGAATGAGAGGGGAACACAGAAAGGACTGAATAAGGGTATAAAGCAGGGATCCTCAAATCTGGCCCAGGAGATCCATTTTCCTGCAGTTTAGCTCTAACCCTAATCAAACACACCTGCGCACCCTTACATAACAAAAATATATATACTGCAAAATATGTAATATATTACATAATACATTTCCATATATGGGAAACTATTGCTTATATTTTTCAATATACAGCAATATATGCATTGACAATGCATGGCTATATATTGATACATACAAATATATTTAAAAATGAAGACAAAAATGCATCTAATATTGTATTGATCCTTTATTGAGTACATATTGCACATACATGTTCCCATATAAATGTGAATGTACTGTATGTACATACATATACACGCATTCACAGAATGAGTTACAGCAGATTTCTAGTTCCCAGCATGCTTTGCTTCTGACTTTTAAAGGAGAGTACAAATTTTAGAATTAAGTGTCATTGCATGTGTTTTGCTCAGTATTATTATAAGGGGAGATCTGTTAGTGTTTAATGTTGTGTTATTTTGAAATTTAAAAGGGTTTCTGGTATGTGTAAGTTTGTGGGGTTACCATTGTGCTGAAGAGGTTAAAGAGCTGGCTGTCTGTTGCAGTCTTAACAACTTGGAGCTGAACACCCTCAAAACTGTGGAGATGATTGTGGACTTCTGCTTGTATGTGCAAACATACTTGGCAATAAAGCTCTTTCTGATTCTGATTCTGATTCTGAGTAGAGCCTCCACATGATATCAGACTCTTCTCGATTTTATCAAATCTATTATTTCTAAAATTACCTAGGGACACAATTTTTCATTAAGCCAAAATTTTAAGGATAATTCATTAAGTGCCATTTGTCCACTTGAAGATATTCTTGCTAAAATAAAGAGAGCTGCTTTTGTCCTGTAGATTTCAGCTTTAACCACTATCAAACACACCTGAACCATCTAATCAAGGTGTTCAGTGTTACTTGATAATTACAGGCAGGTGTGTTGGAGGAGGGTTGGAACTGAAGTCTGTTTTAATTTAAATGTTTTAAGACGGTAATTGTTTCTAGTGATGGGAAACCGAGGTTTTCTGAACCGTTTGAGGCTTTCATCAAATTGTGCTGAAAAACGGTTCATTACTGGAAGCTTTTTAACACAGTGCGCATTGGCGACATCTGGTGGTCAGACTCGGTTTCTCCAGCCTATCTAACGAAACATCGCGGAGCAGAGGATGGTTTGAAAAAGTTTTTAATCTGTGCCAACTCGTGTCATGCGTAGTCCGGTCAATGGATTCACATATTTATCAATAATATAAAATATACAAGTGTGTGATTATAATTAATAACTGACATGAGTAGTAGCAAAAATATTTAGGGTGAGCTGTTCGGAGTCTCCGAGACCCCAGCAAGAACATGATAAAATGCAATAGATGTGTGACGTGCATTCAGTTTCTGTCTGTTGTTGAGGTTATTCTAAACTATTCTACTGAATCCCAAATAAGTGTACACACACACACACAACCAAGTCAATGTAAAGTCAAACACAAGAGTCATGCGAAGCGTTGAAGAATTTTCTGAGCCTGATGAAATCGGTATAAATACGTGTTTAATACTGCAAAATATGCTCAGTGCTACAGTCACTGCCCTTGCCGTCAAGAATAAAAGAGAACATCCCAATCGAGTGAAGGGATTTGTGGAAGCTGTGATTCCTAATTATTGTGATCCAACATTTGCCTCGCATTTCAGGATGAAAAGACAAACATTTCAGGTGAAGGATAATCCACTTTTTACCTCCGAGACTGTGTTATGATCTATATGGCCTTATTATTTTTATTGTGAGTATTAGGCTTATCATTATTGCTGATCACTGTTATTGTGCTATGATATTGTAATATTTACCATTAGGAGTATAGAAAAGTTTATGAAAGTATCACTCCATAATACAATAGCAAAATATATAAATATGTATAGTATTTTTATGTTACATTAATCAGTGTCTAACACACCTTCCTAAGGAAAGGATATGGACCAGAAGACATTGCAATTACTAAATGATATTTAGACAGACTTAAAGAAGTTCCAGATCTATACTTGTGCCCTTATTATTTAAGTTATTTTGCCTTTAATGTAAATAAACATGTGCAAACAATATACTTGCTCTTGTGAATTTATTTGGATGTTAATTACATTGTGAGAGCTGTCTCTTTAATACCGCGTGGTTTACATACATGTTGCTGCTGATTGGGTATATATTAGAATAATCATTTTTAATGTGTATGTAATTTATTTATATATGTTAAAATAAATTTAAAAAAATATGATATGATAAAATATATAAATAATAAAAAAATATATGATTTTGAATATTTAAAAAAATGCAATTGGATAAGTATTAAAAATCAGTTGATCTTACTTTTCAGAGAGATTTAGAGATTTGGTCTCCGGTGAAATACATTGTAGTGTATTTTGTGAATTTCTTGATCATCTAAATGATCAAGAATTTTAGATTTAAGACCCTAAAATAATTCACTACGATAATATATTATGCACTCAAACTGTCTTCCTGCTGTCCTCGTAATATATATTTGATATTTTTAAATATAACCTCATTTAGCATGTGACACAGTTCCTCTAGGCTGCACTGGAAGAAAAGAGGGCCAACCTGACACTCATAGTAAATAGGAGACCTGGTTTTTTATTCCCACAAGAACAAAATGCAGGAGAATGGTCGTCTGACTGTCACAGAACCATAAACGGTGCTGAAATATGGTCGAAATGAGGACCAGGTTTCCTGTTTACGACAAAACAGGTGTATACTAGGATAAACTCTAAAAAACATTGGACAGTAGGTTAGCTACACAAGAAACAACTAGGTAGGACAACAAAACAGTGTACACAGAAACTAAGCAGGCACAAATCTAATTAGGCACTCTGGAGGCCATGCAATTTTAAAGGTTCTTTTCTGATGCACTAAAATCCTTTAAGGCTAGAGGCACTCTTTTTTAAAAGCATCTAAGATCTCGTTTCATCAAATGATTTCTAGATATAGCATTCCTCTGCTCATACCACACCATGATATCATACGGTTTTATCCAAAATAATAGAATGCTGTTGGCTAAAAGAGCACTGTATGGATTTTGAGTCATAGTGAGTCAGCCAAATAAGAAACATGGACATATCTTGAAGCATTTCTCTGGTGTGGCTTGATAAAAACCAAATCACTGCTTGCAATGCATGGAACTGCAAAGCTGTATATTTGGACTCTAATGACTAACACCAAAATAGCTGATTCTTTGTCATACACTTGCGTATGAAAAGTGTAATTAAACTAATCCAGGGTGAGAATTGAGTGAAGAATTTTACCGTCCTACGGGACCAGAGACCAAGAACTCTACAATACACTGCAGTGGGATAACTGTGTCATTTTGTATTGGGCTGCTCATATTACTTTCCCTCTTGTCCTTGATTACTGAAATTTTGTCTGGACTTGCTGTCTGAATGCTCCCAATGGAGTCTTTTCTGAACGTCCTCATTCCCTCATGGCTGGGTGGTCACAGTGTTTTAGTCCCCAACCTTTGCAAAAAAAACAAGAGTAGCCTATCACAGAAGAGTCTATGAAAAAAAAGGGTTTCCAAGAAAAGGAAAAATCTAATAACAATTGTTAGTAATTAAATCTTTATATTTAAGTTGGTTTCATGTGGTTTTGAAAAAAAAAAGTTTTAATTAAACGACGTGGTATAACCATTGAGTAAAAGGCATAATATAAGTCATAAAAGCTAAAAACCTTTTAAATATATTTTTCATGTTGAAAAGCATTTTTACTAATTCCACAAATATCATATGTTTTGGGGGGCTATACATTATGATATTTTACAACCAGAACTAACTTTTCCATTTCATAAAAAGGTCAAATTATCTGCTTTTTTACACAGTTATGAAGGTATTGGGCCTCTGATATAATTTCCTGATTTATGGTTCTTTCAATGCATGTTGTATGTATGACTTTGATTTCGCGGAAATGTATATTTTTTAATCAGTTTTTTCTTCAATATGATATCAAGACAGTCTGTCACTGAAATGTTTAATGTTATGTTCCCCCCACAATTTAAAAATGTATTTAAAAATAAAAATTTAAAAATAAAAATATGTTCATTATAGATCATGAGATGTATTTGAGTCATTTTATCATTTTTAATGTACTGTATTTCTGAATGAACTAATAAATTTGGACAAAAATTATCTGTTTTTGTAAAAGTGCAGATGTCTAGATTTAATTATAATGCTGCTAAATGTTTCTGTAACTTGAGAACACTAATAAAAAGCTAAGCATAAACCTGTGTTCACATATATTATATTTATCTGGATCTTACTGCAGCTTTGTGGGGACTCTGAATCTGAAATATGTGAATCATGCCTCTGAACAAGTACTATTGTGTCCTGAAGCATTTAGTCTCAGTAACCTCGTGAATTTTATGAGGCAAGCTATTCTAATTCCTTCCATATAATGTTTGAAAGCATAAAGCTGTTATTTTATTATAAAGTCTCAGAGCGCATGACTTCTAAATAGAATGCCTTATGTAGGCTAGATAAAATAAAGCATTCTATTCAGAGTTCATCCATTTAGAGAGGACAGTATAGCTCCGGAGGACAAAGTATCACAGCAGATGCTTTGGGCATATAAACAGATTTATAATATAATATGGCTCCTATATTCTATAAAAATGAAATCTGCTCAGAGAGCATCAGGATTTAAGAGAGATGCTGTAATTTGAACTATATTTAAAATGAATAAAAGAAATGAAAGCGAAGTCTTATTCACAGGGAGCAGCCATCATTGCTTCAATCTAAAATAGTGTGCAAGGACCAGTGCAAAGCGGTGATTATCTGCCTCTAAGATTCATTTTGCTCACAAAAACGCTCATAAATCACATTCATGTTCACTCTCTCCATCAATCTTTCAGTTGAGCAAGTAAACAGCAGAGAGTAAGCCAGACTCTGGGTGTGAGGACAGCCAGAGCTGAGGAAGTCTCAGTAAGCTGCTGAAAGCAAGCAACATAACGGTCTTCAGAAAATAAACAAAATGCTTAAAGGAGGGCTGCCATCCTAGTCTGAATCGCTCATCCCTCACACCACATTTCCTTAATTTTGAGGGATGTGAAAAAATTACCGTTTACCACAGGTTTCACCTTGTAAAATGAGACTTCTTCAGCTAAAAGATGTTTATTTCACACAGACAACACACACTGAAAAAAAAAAATCTGTAAAAATGGGGCACAATGTAACCAGGGCTGCGTTCAAAACGGTGAAAACGGTGCAAAACGTTTTTTAAACGGAAACGGTGGTGCATTGAATACACTGTTCTGATGTTGCAACTATTGCAACTATGGCAGCTGAGAAGGCCATTCTTTGTGTTCTTTTTGAAGAATTTTCGGAGCCTGATGAAATCGGTATAAATGCCCTTGCCCTCCAGAATAAAAGAGAACATCCCAATCGAGTGAAGGGATTTGTGGAAACTGTGGTTCCTAATTATTGTGATCCAACATTTGCCTCGCATTTCAGGATGAAAAGACAAACATTTCAGGTGAAGGATAATCCACTTTTTACCTCCGAGACTGTGTTATGATCTATATGGCCTTATTATTGTTATTGTGAGTTTTAGGCTTATCATTATTGCTGATCACTGTTGTTGTGCAATGTTATTGTAATATTTACCAATATATAATCAGAGGAATATAGAAAAGTTTATGAAAGTGTCACTCCACAATACAATAGCAAAATATATAAATATGTATAGTATTTTTATGTTACATTAATCAGTGTCTAGCACACCTTCCTAAGGAAAGGATATGGACCAGAAGACATTGCAATTACTAAATTATATTTAGACAGACTTAAAGAAGTTCCAGATCTATACTTGTGCTCTTATTATTTCAGTTATTTTGCCTTTAATGTAAATAAACATGTGCAAACAATATACTTGCTCTTGTGAATTTATTTTGATGTTAATTACATTGTGCCAGCTGTCTCTTTAATACCGTGTGGTTTATAAACATGTTGCTGCTGATTGGGCTGACATTTTTGACACACCAACCAAACAAGAGAAAACGTATCTCAAACCCCGTTGCACACCGTTTCCAGGAAACATGTCGTTCAAACCGGAAACTCTCCTAAACTCAGAGATGTGGATTCAGACGGCAATTAAATTACCACACGACCTTGGTGTTTGTCAAAAAACAGTAGGTAATTCGGCCGGGTGTGGTGAGAGAAAAACACAGACATTCTGGATTCGGACGGCATTGAAATCACCAACTACCCCCTGTAAATGGTGAAAATCACTTACGTCCCCCTGAGAAGCAATTACCGTCCGAATAGGGCTTTAGTGTGTAATTAAATAATTTTCTCCATTATGGAATATTATACAAATCGTTTAGTCTACATAGCCCTTTCAAGGTATAACAGATATTTGTGCTTACAGTAATGCAATAATTTCTCTTCTAGTTTTGTTAGTCTATATGAATTATGGAGTGAGAGGGAAGCTGTCTTTAAGTTATTTTTGTTCCATTCTGCTCGTGTATAATTTAATCTGCTGGTTGCTGGTTGCACAACACAGAGTGCTCTCAGTCCAGGGGGCTCCCAAAGCCTAAGAGACAGCCAGAGTCGCAGGGCAAGCAAAATGGACCCATCATTTCTAGCACCTCACCCTGTGGCATGAACTTCATCTCCAGGGCTGATCTGAGAATTCACTTCACGTGCATTTCAACATGTCATTTGAGAAAACTATCGCCAGATACACACAGAAACTCAAAGGTCTTCACTACAACTCCCAAAATAAAAGTTTGGTTTAACTTGAAGAAATTATGACAGAAAAGAATGTAATTCTCAAAGTAATAAAAATAACACAGTTTATTAAAACATTATTTTTTAAGGAATATCAGACAATATCACAATTTTTCATCCATGTATTCATTTATAGTGTAAACCTCTGTTGTTTGCCAAAAATGAAAGGAACTGTTCAAATTCCGTTTGATTACATTTTAAAATAATAATAATAATAGTTTTCTGCATTAATTTGATGACTACTGTGTGTTTTTTTTTCCCGAATTACTATTAAAAACAAAATATTATGTAAACAAAACAACAAAGAGCAATCACACAAGGAGCAGAACTGTGACAGTACAGGCAGAGAACATGGGAAACTCCGGGATGGATTCTACGGCTGTGAATGAATAGGCAGAGAACACAAAGAGCTTGGAGACAACTTCTGTGGCTGTGACAGGGGAAGCAGACAGCTCGGGAGGTTCCGTAGCAGAAGTGGACTCTGGGACATTCTTCTCAGCTATGGCAGAGTGTTTGGGAGTCAGATGGGGAAGTGTTGATCCACAGAGGACAATAGAAGGACCTCTGGGACCACTGGACCAGGGAGCATTATGACCACCGGACTTAGGACCTTAGGAGAAGATCCCTCCATAATGGTATCGCCCATGGGGCAGCTGATGACAGCTGCACTAACTCTGGGAACCGAGTTTAGTTCTTCCAAAATGGGGCCACCAGGAGGACTGAGCAACCGACTTCCCTGGCCCGTCTGATGACCTGAGGAAGCAGGGCAATCAGGGGGAAGGCGTACAGGCAAGAGCTGGGCCAATCGGGGACCAGCACGTCTCGCTGCATGGAGAAATAAGTTGGGCAGTGAGAGTTGTCTTCTGAGGCAAAGAGGTCGACCTCTGCCCTCTCGAAGACAGACCAGATTTCCTGAACCGTCTGAGGATGTAGTGTCCATTCTCCTGGAGCTACATTGCCTCTGGACAGCATTTCTGTGCCAAGGTTCAGACTGCCCAGCACATGAACCGCTCTGATTGAGAGGAGTTTGCTCTATGCCCAAAGTAGGAGGTGTCGAGCCATCCTGTAAAGGGAATGTGACCTGAGACCACCTTGGTGGTTGATATAGGCTACCACCGTCATGTTGCTGACGAGGATGTGGTGCCCCCTTAAGGCTGGCAGAAAGGTTTTCAGGGCCAGAAAAACCACCATCATCTCGAGGCAGTTGATATGGAGGAACCGCTCATGGATTGACCAGGAGCCGAACGCCGGATAGCCCTCTAAAAGGGCGCCCCAACCCTTGTTGGAGGCGTCCATCATAACTACCTCCCTCCTGGTTGGAACAGGCGAGAATCTGTCCAAGGGGCCACAGCTTTGATACAGCGATGGGTCACCCTGACGTAAAACCGGCCCAGGCAGCAGGCGTGGGATGGGACATGGGCTTTGAGCCAAAATTGAAGAGGCCGCATATGAAGCAGGCCTAGAGGAATCACAGAGGAGGCAGCTGCCATTAGGCCGAGCATCCTCTGAAAAATCCTGAGGGGACGTGAAGTCCCTGGCTTGAAAGATGCCGCCAGTCGCTGAATAGCCAGGGACCGTTCCGGCGTAAGCCATGCCTGCATCTAGTCTATCACAGTCCCCAGAAAGACCGCTCACTGATTCAGACAAATGAATCTTGTACAGGCTGATTTTCAACCTGAGGCGCTCCAGATGGCTGCGCAGCAGCGATCTGTGTGCGATTAGTTCCCGTTCTGATCTGGCTAAAACCAGCCAGTCGTCAAGGTAATTGAGGATGCAGATTCTGTCTCAGAGGAGAAAGAGCAGCGTCGATTTACTTTGTAAAAGTGCGAGGGGCCAGAGACAGTCCAAATAGGACTGTGTACTGATAGGCCACTCCCTTGACGCGAATCTCAAGAATGGTCTGTGGCGGAGGGTTATATGGATGTGAAAGTATGCATCTTTCAGATCCACTGTCAGAAACCAGTCCTCGGGACAAACCTGTGCGATGATCTGTTTCAAAGTTCTCTCATAAGAGAGCGATTCAGAAGTCTGAGATCTAGAATAGGTCTGAGCCCGCCATCCTTCTTCGGCATGTGGAAGTAGCGGCTGAAATGCCTGACTCGCTGTTCGCTAGAGGTACCGTTTCCACGGCACCTATTGCAAGCAATGTTTGTACTTTGGACCGAAGAACATGAGCTTCGTTGTCCCGTACAAGAGTGTGAATTATACCTCTGAAACGTGGTGGCCTGCAACCAAACTGGAGCAAGTAGCCTTGTAAAGTAAAGTAAAGTAAAGTAAAAGTAAACTTGAAAGACAGTGATGGGCTGCCTAAGCCTTGAACCAAGTGGCAAGAGGTTCTAATTTTACGAATGGAAGTTCGCTGTACGAGGGCGGGGAACCTGCATTCACGAGAGTGAGGAGAGGAGAAATGCTTTTTTGTATGTGGGTCCACCATCAGCGGTAAAAGGATAAAACCGCTCGATGGAGACGTGGGGTGCTAATCCTCACGTGTAAAACACACTGGTGGATCAGTGTGTTGCAGGGAGAGTGAAGCACGCGGGACCTATGTCGGCGTGAAATCACTCCAGCCCTATTTCTCAGCCCTGCGACTTCACAGTTTCATCCTCCGAGGCAACTGGGAGAGGAGAACGTGAGCGCGGGATGGATTGGACCACCTTCATTGAAAAAAACGAACCTTGAGCGAAGCAGAGCGATATACACGCTCTCATAGTGAGAGTGATCTGTCTCAGTAAGCGTATCCCCAGCGTGAGTGTGGTCCAGGAGAGCGGCGCACTCAAAACTGTAGCTGCCAGCGATATAGAATCATTGGTGACAGCATTCTCCTTTGATCCACCTAAAAAGATCGAACCGCTCGAAGCAGACTAGGGGTGCTGATCTTTACGTCTAAACACACTAGCAGATCAAAGAGCTGCGTGGAGAGTGAAGCGCGCGGAACCTGTGCCGGCGTAAATCACTCAAACCTGGTCGCTCAACCCATGAATTTGCCGTTTCTTCCTCCGAGGCAGCTGAGAGGGGAGAAACGGGAGGGGCGGGGTCGCCTTTATTGAAGAAAGTGATCAGCCAGTGAAGCGGGGACAGACTCGTGCTTTCGCAGTGAAAGCAGCCTGTCTCACCGAGCACAGCCTCAGCGACGCACACACAAATATGAAGCTATCAGCAATACAGAATCATTGGTTACAGCATTCTACTCCAATCCGCCTAGAAGGATTGAGCCGCTCGTTGTAATGAGGGACACTGATCCTTATGTGTAAAACACACCGGCGGATCAAAGTGGTTGGGGAGTGTGAACACGTGGGCTCTATGCCGGCGTGAGATCACACAACCTGTTTGCTCAGCTTCACGACTCACCGTTTCTTTCTCTGAGCTCGCTGAGAGAGGAGAAACAAGGGTGATGCTGCCTTCACTGAAGAAGGCTGTCAGCGAGCGGAGAAGAGTGAAATTCATGCTCTCAGTGAGAGAATTCTGTCTCAGTGAGCACGCAGACACTGTGTGGGCACTGCCCAGACAGGCGACACACTCACTGTGCCCTTCTATGCCACACTCGCGGCACAACATTTGAAACAACGTTGCTAGGAAATTTGCTCTTTTAGCACAGTTGTACAAATACCATAATTAAACTATAGTTAGTGTAGTGGTGTAGTGTGTGTAGTTTGTTTTTATTTATTTTTATATAACAGGCTAAATGTATTTAGTATTAATGAATTAATTGTAATATTAAAACCATATGGTTAATTTTTTGTTAACGGAAGTTGTAAAAGTAAGTTACCCAGCTTACATAACCTTTCACAGTTACAGTAATTGTGTATTTTGTCGGCTTAATTAGGCTAATAACATAAAAAAGCTAAGGAATCGTATTATCAGGATGTTAAAATAAACAAAAATCTCACCTTTCAGAGCATACATTAATAAGGATGGCCCAGCCATGTTCGTCACTTTGCGGTTACCAGATTTCCGTAGTGGTCTGTTCATATTTGCAGCTCGTTTCTGTTTTTATTTGTGTTGTGAGAATTTGCAACGCGTTTCTGTATTTGTTTGTGTTGTGAGAATTTGAAGCTCGTTTCTATATTTGGTTGTGAGAATTTGTAGCACGTGTGTTGTAAAATTGATGAAGATGTTTTCTTAATTTGCAGGTGTTTTTTTTTTCATTTGCAGTGTGTTGAGCTCTCTCGGCCACTGTAGTTTTCCCTATTTCATTAACAAAAATGGTTTCAAGCAAAGCGACAGCAGTACCATTGTGTTTCTCTGAGCAACATGCAGTAGTTATACCAAACATTTTTAATTCAATATGATACTGATACTTTTTGTTACAATTTTAACTATACTGATAATTTCTTAAATGGGTATGTGATTTTTCAAAATAATATTCTATTTAAAAAATAATAAAAATCCTTCCATTTAAATCCAAATCACATCTACATAACATACTGGACATTAATAACAAATTTATCACAAAAGCATATATGAACAGAATTAATACTCTTTCTACCAATAATGTAAAAATAATCTTGTATTTTACAGAAATGTTGTGATTAAGTAATAATAATTTATTATAATATAAATATAAATAAAAAAAATTTCATCATTGCATCTTGTTGTATATTTTTCTACAGGTGAAAAGTAGCACCACACCTTTCTGCCGTTCTCTCCATCTATCTCAGTTTATTGCAGAAGTGCATATAGGCACAGGGTAAACTCCAGGGTAAGGTTAAATGCAGCCTAATAACTGCACACATCACAAACCCATCTTTTAAGGCAAGTGCTATATGTGGGTGTCATGTCATAAAATATTTTTAATACGACTGAAGTTGTATTTAACATTCAACAAAACTTAATAAAAACATTCTAAGTTAATTAGAACACTGCAATTTCCACAGTTATTCAAACTGTCACTGTCACTGACTAGCGCAAGTTTAAGCACTCTCTCTCTCAAAAAAAAAACCTCTCGTTCCCATTCAAGTTTGGTCTCTCAAAATTGTGTTATTGTTAAAGTTGCGGAGACAAAAGGTGTGACAGCTTGAAGGAAAGAAGTTTAGGTGATGTGCCTGTGACAGGTCAATCCCTGCGTCCCCTTTCACCTAAACCTCACATGCTTAACCGGAGATGACTATTCGCCACGTTGAAGCACTACAGGAGTACCTCTACCCGCTAGCACCTCACCCCTCCCCCATCCTCCCAAAGAAATCAGCAGTTTGGAGAGAAGGCTTAAAAATGTGCACAGATCTTCATTTGCAGAATATGAGCAGCCCTTGCCTCAGAGCAGCGGTCAGCTGTGTACAGAGCACAGAGAAGTTCTGGTCGATCACAGTTACTCACTCATTCACATGATATTGGCAGTCCCTTGCCATAGAGAAGTGGCCAGCTGTGTACAGAGTGCAGAGAAGTTCTGGTCGATCACAGTTGCTCACTCATTCACAGATGTAGGCAGCCCCTGCCTCTGAGCAGCAGCCAGCTGTGGGCAGAGCACAGAGAAGTCCCCATCAATTACTCATTCACACAATAGCAGCAGCCCCTTGCCTCAAAGCAACGGTCAGCTGTGTACAGAACTCATAAAGTTCCATTCGCTCGCACAAAGTAAGCAGCCCCCTGTCCTGGACCAGCGGTCAGCTGTGTACAGAGTGCAGGAAAATTCCAATCGCTCACTCATCCACTCGATACGAGCAGCCCCTAGCCTCAGAACAGTAGTTAGCCATGAATAAACAATATTCACTCGCTCACTTTTTACGCAATGTAAGCAGCCCTCAGCCTTGGAGCAGAGACCAGCCATAACAGATAGAGAAGTTCCAATCTCTCACTCATTCACACAGTGTAGGCAGTCCCCTGCCTCAGTGCAGCGATCAGCCATGTACAGAGGACAGAGAGGTTTTCCGCTGCTCGCTCACTCATGCGGCATAAGCAGGCCCTGTCTCAGTGCAGCGGTCAGCCGAATAAAGAGCACAGAGAAGTTCCTGGCCGCTCGCTGTGACGTGATGTGCCTCGGCCACTTGCTTACTCACATAGCACACTCCCCACGTCAAAGTGGTGATCTGTCATGTATAGTAAAGGCATCCCACTTCCCCTGTGATGCAGTATAGGTAGCCCTGCCTCGTATAAGCACAAAATGCTCTGCCCGCTTGCTGTTTTCTCAACGACTATACCATTATTTTCAGTGCTCTTCCTCTATGCCCAGTGCTTTCCATGACTGTTTTCTACCCCAGCCTCAGCCTCTTGCACTGAGCCTGAGCCAGCTATGGATCTAGTAAGCTCAGTCAGGAAGTGGCGGGTTACACATACAAAGTACAGGCTGACCCGTTACAACTGAGTTATAAGCTATAAAATGCCTCAGTGTTTCAAGTGCACTATTAATGCTTACTATGTTCAGATAGTCCATATCAGGAGTGTTTCTGCAGTTGCTTCAGAGGCACAGCGAGCCGCTTTGCAGTCCCTATGATTGAGCAAACATTTCTGTGTACATACATGGAATGTGTGATCATGGCCCCTCTTAAATGAGTGGAGCTTGCATGCTGAAAAATCTGGATGAATGACTGTTCAAGTTTCATTCAGAGAGTATGTTTAACCATCACAGACTCCTGCTATCAACCAGCCAGAATGCCCTTCTTAGTTGTGCTGTTTTTTCATATGGGTCCTGTTGATGTTTAGGGTACGGAACTGCTGCCATTGATCTTGGCATTACTGTTATATAAGCAATTGCTGGTGACCACCAAGGTGAAGCAAACAGAGCTGAGAGCCACCACGGTGGAGCAGGTGAACTGTAACACGGAGCACAGAGATGTTAGAAACAGCCTCTGTGGCCATAACTGGACAGACAGAGAGTTCAGGAATGATCTCCGTGGTCGCTACATGGCAGGCAGAGAATTCACGGATAACATCTGTGGTCACTACATGACAGGCAGAGTTCAGGAACGGCCTCTTTTGCCATGACAGAGCAGGCTGAAGGTTCAGAGACTGCCTCTATGGCCGTGACAGTACAGACATGGGTTTATAGGGAGCCTCAGTGGCCGTGACAGGACAGGCAGAGGGTTCAGAGATGGCCTCCTTGGACGTGACAGGACGGGCAGTGGGTTCAGAGACAGCCTCCTCCTTTGGAGGAACTGTAGTGGATGCTGCCCCCTGTGGAGGAGCAGTAGCGGACGCCGCCAACTCTGGAGGAGCTGTAGAAGTGTGTGCGGCCCACAAGATGGCATCAGCCATCAGGGGCAGTGCAGCTGACAGAAGGAGGACCGGAAGACTTGAGAGCGCTGAGGCCGCGAGGATGCTGGCCACTTGCAACGACATCAATGGTGGGTCTGTCACATTGAAAAATAAAACACCTCAAACATCTCAAATGCCTTAGGACTGCCTTGGTAGCTTCAGGTGCAACGCTCATGACAGCCGGAAACACTGGTGTGATATTTATGACGGCTGAAGACTTTGACTTGGCGGCCATGACGGCTGAGGACCCTGGCATGGTGGCCATGTCGTGAAGCAGTTCTGGCATTGTGACCATGACAGGATGAGGCGCTGGAATGGCAGCCATGATGGGACGAGACTCGGGAATGGCAGACATGTCGTGAAGAGGCTCTGGAGTGGCAGCCATGACAGGACGAGGCTCTGGAGTGGAGGCCATGACAGGACGAAGCTCTGGAATAGTGGCTATGTTAAGACCCAACTCCACCTTCCTTACAGTGAAGGAGGATCCACAAAACTGCAGAACAATGTCAATATATGTGCCAGGGCCCAACTGGGATCTTCCTCTGGCAACTTTAGTCTAATGTCCACATCTAGTCAACATAAAAGTCCTAAACACAAGACAGGGGAACACAGCACTGGGATTGTGACATTATGTTTGAATATATGTCATGAAAACATTTTTTCTTTTATGAGAGGTAATATTTAAATCAGGAGCGGTTCTAGGATTTTATGCACAGTGGGGCTGAGCCCTCAGACAGACCATTAGATACAAAGATAAAAATTGCCTAAATAAACGTTTAGTGATTGTGAAAAACATAATTATCTCACTAATGAGTTGATTTAAAAAACTGCCTTATGTGTTTAAATGATTGTATAAGTTTTTACTTGAGTGTTGATTGTTATATCTAAAAATAAATAGCAATTGAATTTAATAGTTTAGACTCTTGTTAATTGTTGTTAATTTTAACTTTTAATATTATAGTAATATACTAAGTGATGAGGTTCCTGGCATATTATACAGTAGCTGAGATATTGTTTTTTCCATAAGAAAATCTGACATGTACTTCACCTGAAAAAAATATTCAAACAAACTGATATTGAATCAAATTGAGATTAAAATCTAATCTAATCAAAAGCTTGTGAATATGAATCAATTCATGAAATGTGTCAGTACCCAGCCCTAATTTTTATGTGCACAAGGAGACATAATGTGGCATTATGGCCCACACAGAGATCTGATCTCACCAGAGTCAGTCTGACCACAAGGCTATGTGGTTGAACTATTCCATTAATGAATATTGATGCAAATTACACCAGTTTCCGGTCTTAGGGGGTAATAATAAATAATAATAATAATAATAATAATAATAATAAAACATCTCATCTGCTTGATTGAAAAAGCAAAAGTTCAGCCAAAGCCAAAGTCAAAATTCAGCAGCCAGCTAATCAATTATTCATTGTCTTGAAACTTTCAATATACATGCAGGATGGCTGAATGAAACTATGTACTGGACTAGAATCTAAATTCCTCTTTTAATAATTGACTATGCCTGGGGTTTTTCTAATGTTCAAGAAGCATTTTCTGCCATTGTGAACTTGAAAATCTTTTTTTTAACTCCTGCTAGGCCATTTGTCCACTTAACTAGAAAAAAGTAAAGACTTCAAACATTATCAAAATAATTTATATTTGTTAAATCAGGAAGCCATGAGCCAATATGTTTTTTGGCTGTGTTTGACCTGTTTGACACCAACACAACTGTATGCATAGCATACACAGGATCCATTTTTGTAGATATGGCTTGTTTGGTAATGTTCTCCACACATGTGCTTGGACCCCCAATGATGCATATAAATGTACATGCCTCTCCTCAAGGTCATTATAACACACAAATATTTCCCATTCTGAATAAATGCTGTGCTTGGTGAGTTAAGCAAAGTGTTATTTTAGGGAATGAGTGTCCACCCTTCTCTCTGGTTTCCACAGCCAAGGTCACCCATGCCAGGCTGTGCCGTCCTGCGATTAACGGTCTTGTCAATGTGTGACAAAAGCCATTAAGATTTAGGTAGATAGTACAGCTGGAAATGCTGAGGTTCACACTTTTTATTACCTTGACCAGATGGCTTTGCGGCACAGGGACTTAATACATGTGTAGTATGTTTGTGTGTGTGGAACAGTTATGTTGACTTCCTTTATGTCATTCTAACAATGAAACAATAACGCAATACAGGATCTACCATCACTTCAAATTATCTGTGAAATTTGTGTAAGGTTTAAAACATTGAAGCCCTTGTTCAGCTCATTGAATGCATTTTAACACTCTCTCCCTCTTTGCCCCTTTAGCCAGAAGACTTTGAGGCTGTTCATTCCCACACCTTCAAGGCTAAGACCTTTAAAAAGGCCAAGAGTTGTGCAGTATGCAAGCAGGCTTTGACGAAGGAGGGCCTGGTCTGCAAAGGTCAGTACTGCCATTAGAACAGATTCTATTAGGTTACTAATATGTTGACGATATACAGTACTAGGCTTCAGCACCTCTCCTTGTATATCTCATCAAAAATGGTCTGTGTTAATTATATCTGGTTATCCAAGCCTGAATTTGTATATTTGATATCAAATTTTTCTTTAAAAAATGTGAAAGAACAAAACACTCATATTTTCTGTTAAATTTAATTATCTGTGCACAAACTATTAGCCATGCAAACGTATAGTTACATTAGGCTGCTGTTTTACCCTACCTAGGAATTAGTGTAAAAAAAAAAAAAAAAGCCTTTTTGGATGGCAGACAAACCAGATTGAAGTGGGGTAGCTACTGGAGCTTGACCAAAACACCACAGAGCTTGACTAACTCGCTAGCCATCTATTACTCTTTCGTTCCTTCCATCATCACACTGTCCTTGCCTGTTACCTCTTTTTTTCTACTAATTGACAACATTTGTGATACAGTGAAGTTCACTAAAATTTATGCATAACAGAGCTTCAAACACAGCAGAACACCTAGGAACATCTGGGGCCAGATTTACTAAACATTGCAATCCTATAAAAGTGACAATGGGATTGGAATATTCTACTAACAATGTGAAAGTCTACTAACAATGTGAAAATTGAAGAATACAGACACAGCCAGTGCATTTCAATAATGACGAATAATGGAATCTAGGAAGAGCAGCGCAAATTAGCTTATGGTCCCAAATGAGCAGAGCCGATGATAATCAGGTGCATGTAACGTAACAACACAGGTGCAAAATGGGTTAAGACATACTTCTTTTTGAGCATTAGATAATGGTGCAAATACCAGTAAGCTGACAACCTCAATCTTAGTAAATCACCTAATACTCTCCATCCATAAATTTTCGTTTAAAAGGGAAACTCCTAGAAATGCATATGCAATAAGGTCAGCTGCAAAAACCATTGTGGGTATGCCTTTTCATTGCTAATGTTTCATTGCATGTTTTTACTAAATCCTAAATAAAGTTACCAAATAAAGTTTAACGCCAAGAGTTGGTCCCTGCAGCATTAATGTAATGCACAGCATTTTTAAAGAAATTATTTTGAAACCAACAAAACAACAAATCTTTCAGGGATTAAATCTATTGTTGTTAAATGAATTTATTTTCATAAGAATTTGCAAGCAGAGGTTTTCTTACAGTATATGAGAAGATACCAAACTCCATGGTTTTAACACTGGAGAAAGCATAACAGCATAACGGTCAACTTGGATAATGTGTGCCTCTTAAACCAATCAGATTTGCCTTGACATCAGTGAATCACTGTTTGTGGATAACTTAGAAGTAGCGCCATAAACTGAATTGTTCATCACTTCTCTTATAAAGCTATTTTTTTTTCTTGTAAAGTCCATATATAGCTCACTCCAAAATAAATATTTGTGAAACATTGAAGTTTAGTGGACAGGCTGTCAGTTCATTAAATAATAAGCTGTTTCTTCACAAAAGTTGTTTGCTCAGCATACTGATTCTTTCCTCAACATTAGGAATAGGTATGAGAACCTGCACACTCAAGTACTCAGAAGTGACAGCAATGATCAATCATGAAAATGAAAACAATCATGAAAACACTTTGATAGTGAAAATAGTTAAGTCTAAGTTTGTCATGCCAATCGATCATATACTGTACATAACATTATGGTAAACACTTGTAATATAAAATTGTAAATTATTTGTGCTTTAATTGCCTGTGTTTTAGCACATTGAGTGCATCTCTCAACTGTCTGCTCTACCCTCAAGTCTCCTCGAAATGACAAAAGTACTTTCGGGGGATCTGGCGAAAGAACAGAGAGTGGATTGCCTTTGGTAACTCTACACTCTCATGCTCTTCCATCGTCGACCAGCAAAGAACCGCGTCAACAATACTAGTCGACACCTGCTACTTCCATTGAAAGACTTTCGCCACCAAACCCCTAGGGAAGTGCTTCACCTGTTAGTCAGGTTTCCTAGGGAATGGGCCGAACTACCTCCAGTGTAAACCGGTGGGGCTACTGAGAGAGTGGGGAGCTGTAGTGCCTCTCTCAGTTACTCTCTACAATATTCCTACAGTTCTAGCAAGGAAACGTAGATGCATATATGCTTTCAGCCAAAGTGAAGGGAGGACAGAGAGGAAAAGAAAGGACATGACGTGTGCTCTGCATTTAACCCATCCAAGTGCACACAGACAGCAGTGTGTAGTGAACAAATCCGGAGCAGTGGGCAGCCAATGCTGTGGCACCCAGGGAGCAGTTGGGGGTTCGGTGCCTTGCTCAAGGGTCTCACCTCAGTCGTGGTATTGAGGGTGGAGAGAGTGCTAGATATTCACTCCCCCCACCTACAATCCCTGCAGGACCTGAGACTCGAACCTATCCATTAGGCCACGACTGCACCAGACTGAGAGAGACTGAGAGTGACTGAGAGTCAGACATTAATGCAACTATGTCCACTTTTTATACTCTGTCATTCCATTACTCATCATGAACCATTAGAAAAGGTGTTAACATAGTCCCACTATGTCCACACTATCACCTCCAGGTACATACTGAAGGGGCAACAGATGAGGAAGTGGGATGCATGTGGCAGTAATGCACACTCTCTTCATCTGTACAAGTCCATTTGTATGTGATAACAGGGAAGCACATTGATACTACCTCCGTACTTCTTGTACTAGAGAAGGGTAACATATAGACCAGTGGGACACTAACAGCGGCCAAGCTCAGTCTTCCTGTTCTGTAACTACCCCTTCCCTCACGTATCGCAAGGGACGTACTTCTATCTTTATGAATGCGAATATATAGGAAACACATATCCCTTCGCACTCCAAATAATGGAGAGGGTGACAGGTGAGGTAGTTGGACGTGAGTGGCAATTAATTAATTAATGGAAATAAAACTATTTGCTCAACTGTCCCTTCACCCATCCTTAAGCCCCTTCTTTCCCTCCTGGGTAAATGGTCTAAGTTGACTCAGAGTGTCAGTAACTCAGGCTACTGTGCTTACATACTGCATTTATTATATCTCAAGGATTCATTGTTTTAAATTTTTCATGTTTAGTATCATTAGTATCATTAGTATCATAGTATCGCTGAGGGGTGTTTCTCCCTCTGGGTCTGTGAGAATGTTTTCCCTTCTCTGGCCAAGTGTGACCCTCGGGTCATGAGATCCTGAAAAACCAATGGGTCTTTTATGTTTTTACATCTGATTGGAAGATTTCTTTGTTCTGGTCAGGATATATAAGCGAAATGGCAAAACACTATTTTGGGATTCTGTAACCAGAAAACCCCCACACTGTGTGTCTCTGGAGCTCTGCACTGGAACTCTCACTCTGCAGCTGTGTGTTTCTCTGTCAGGTATGCATTTCTTTGTATTTTCAAATTTGTTATTGTGTTAAACATATTGTGCTCATAGAACACACATTATAGTTGTTTGAGCTACTACATGTACATACAGACTAGTTGTGTTTATTCTTAAAACACATGATTGCTTTTTACTGTAAGTGTTATATAAAACACTTAGGTAAAAGGTTGTAGATGATATGTGTCTTGTGTAAAATTAAAATAACTGTAATACTGAAATTGTCCAGAAATTTCAAATCACATGTGTGACCACGTTAAATTTGTTTGTCTCCTGTGTGGAACACTTGGGTATTTCCCATATAGCTACAGTAATCCATGTACAGGAGCATAGAATTTGCTGCAATGTGATTCACAATTGCATTATCCTTTCTGAATTGGCTTCTAATTGTTTAATTATGTAATTAGTATGATACATTTTTGTATCATCTGACAAATGAAATGTTATATTTGTTTTATTCTGAACTCTCCTGAAATCATTATGATCATGCACAGCTTGAGTAGCAAGATTGTGTTCAGTTTTAACTCTTTCGAATTATTATAACTTCGTTACATTACACCACTGTGAAAATTGGAGTCAGATTAACCATGGAGCTAGACTAAAATTTAAACTAAATCCTGATAAATTAAGTGAACTTTTCAGAAGTGCAAATAAAAGACCTTTACGCATTATAACTTCACCCACAGCATTGAATTCATAATGTAATATGGGATTACAGAGGGAACTACCTCCGAGCTTCCAGAGGGGGTGACAGATAAAGGAGTGTGTTGGAAGTGGCGGTACACGGGAGGGGAGCATTTATGAACCGCATGGAAACGCTCATCAAGTCTGGAGCATTCCTCTTTCTCTACCGACCAGTCTAACTTATGTCTAACAGTGGCATGGGTCATAATGTCCAATGAATCCTCATACGCGGATACAAGGGAGGAGGCAGTCTCACTGGATACATCCACCTCATCTCCCATCACAACTAACTCCTCAGAGCTAGAGTGGGTTTAGTAGATCATGTGGAGGCTGATGTTACCTCAAATCTGTGTCCAGCATAGGACAGACTAAATTCACATGACTGAGCGTGTAGTAGGCATGCCATCGGAGATCTTTTGAATTCTGTATATCACCGACTTAGAACAAAAAAGTGTAGGTTGTTAGGTCACTTCAATACAACTTGCTGAGCAAGCAGTAGGCGGCTATCTGAAAGGTATAGGTTAACCTTGCACCCTCTGACTAAGTTTGGATTGGCGAGTTTGTGATTGTGAGATCCATGTACGGCCGACGTGAGACTCAAATGCGACATCAGGTCCTAATGAACGAATAATTGATCAAATATCTAAATTAATGAAAAACCATTATTTGTGATCAGTTTTTAACTAGAAATACAGTCTAAATTTAATGATCACTTGAAAATTCAGTGGTGTATAAAGTACCTGAAAGCCCATACTCAAGTAAAAGTCTCAGAGCTAGAGTGGGTCAAAAATCACGCTCTCTGCCGGATCAGTAGAGTCAGCCAATTGACGTTCACAAAGAGCTTGATTGACAGGAAATCTGACCAATCATAATGCCGAATCTGCCATTTTGTCCGACAAACAAATCAGATAGGAGAGTAGATTAACTTTGATGGACTTAAACTTGAAAAGTTGTGTGTATTGACGTCTTTCCACGGTTGAAATAAAATATGTTCTGATGTTCATTCATTCATTTCATGCTTTAGGTAAATATGAAAAGACGAGAGGTTCACGTGCCGCTTGAACTGAGGCAATACAGCAATCTGTCACGACACATTAAAGAGCCACAAAACAGTATTTATTGTTTGAATTTCTTTAAAAAATTACAACATTTGAGAGCTGAGACCTTGTTTCATACCAGAAGTAACCTGCTCTGTCAGTCGGTGTGTTGTCAGTTTTCTCTTTGCTCCGCAATGTATTTTTCTCTGTGTGAGAACATGATGTGTGGTGTGAGAGCGGCATGGCTTGTCGGACATAGCAACAGTAACTAAGGAGGGCAGGTTTTTGCGAAGGGTCAGTTGCATTTCCGTATCCATAATGAGAGCATCTGAGCTAGTAATTGAAGACTGAGAAAGGGTGGTAGTGGAGGTGGGAGTAGAGCATTGAAGTTCCACATTGAAAGGGAACAAACATATTCCAATAATGTTTATTTTTCAAAAATATTGACCATGTATTATTAATAATTTAGCAGTGTTATTTTTCTTGTCATATTTGTTAACAGTATGCTGGAACATTTTACAAACTTTAACAAAAATAAACATCTCTAATTGGCATCCAGTAAAAAAGCAGCCTTGTCAGAACCGATAATCTTGTGGGCAAAACTCATGAACACTGTCACCCTTCGAATTAAAGTCCTGGCTTGTGGTCTTTTACCTTGTGATCCCGTACCCCTCTCTCTACCACCCTGTTTCTTGTCAGTTCTCTATACTGAATAAATACCAAAAATAACCATCTCCTTGTCAGTGTACCACTATGTCATGCTTTTTGTGTTTATCCTCAAGGCTCCCCTTATGGGGACTGACTCTGCTACAAGTACTCTGCTACTATTTGCGTATTATAGTAATCTGGATATGCCAAATGCTGCATTTATCAAATGGTTATTAAAATTTATTAACATTAAATTTAAAGTACAAAGGTTATTAAATGCATTTACATAATTATATCCAACATTGTGTTAGGTCATGTAAATGCCTGAAACTTTTTTATGGGTTATAAGGTAACCATTAGGTTACCCTCTTTTTTAGGTCATTATGTATTTGTTTGCTTATTTATTTATTTATTTATTTATTTTCTACCAAAAAACAAATGAAAAATATTGGCACATTTTTGCCCATTATTTCACTATGCATGTAAACACCATTACCAGCATTCTGGCATCTTATTCGGTGTGTATTCAATTTCATGTATTGTCATGTATACTTATATCAGTGTCGTTTGGAGGGCAGAGTCCTTTATTTCTGTGTAGTATTAAAAGTGCACATAGTAATTTTGTACTTATAATAGTACTTAAGTTTGAAAGTTTAAAATTGTGTACTCTCAAATGAGTTAAAGGTTCCAGTCACATCATAAGCCTATTGAAAGCAGATTTATTTTATGTGGAGCAGGTCACCTCTAAGGGCTGACATCATGATCACATAACCAGCCAAATATTGTCCACTTTTTTTTTTTTTTGGCAATTCCCATTACTGGATTCTTTCTCTCCTGGAATAACCATGAAGAACCATGGCTAAATAGCACATATAATAGTTCAAATAGTGCATTTCTACAATGGCATGGTACAGTTTATTTTTTCTTCAGTAGTAACACCATACAAAATAAATAATGATTATTATATATATAAATTACATATGTACATTCAGTCTAACGCTACATGACACAAGCTGATAAGTCCTTGACTTCTATTAACCAATCAATTTGTTATTATTATATTATAACAGGGCCGTTTTTAGCCATTTTGACGCCCGAAATCCAAATTGCCCCCACCCAAATAAATTTTATTATAATTTTTATTATTTGGATTTGAATACGTTTAGATATTATCAATGACTAGTTTTTGTCTTTATCTGTTTTCTTTTTTTGTTTTTTTTTATTGTTTTGTTGTTGTTGTTTGAAACGTTGATTTAAAGTATCTGTTTTGTTGTTGTTGTTGTTGTTGTTGTTTTCATTATTTCACTCAAAACTATAAAATACTTTGTTACCCCAAACTACATAAAAAAGCTTGATCAGTCACATAAAAGTAATCAGACTCCAACTACTTATTCCTTTGTTACTCTTTGACGCGTGAACTTCCTCTTTAAATGATGCAACGCTCTGCCCACTATGTGCATGACGGTGCTCCCATTAAGCGCTGTTAGAAGTGAATGAACTAATTCAGCATTTCAACACTTCTGTAAGTATGTGTTAAATTCAACAAAGCGGTTTAATAAAGGATGTATTGATCTTGTGAATTAGCAAATTTTACTATACCAATATTTATTAATTGGCCATTAAAGTTTTATATATGAATATTACACAACGCACTGATCCTTTAACAATGCATTTGCGTAAAAAACGCACACCTTTTGGACCAATTTTGCAGCATGATTTCTCGACTGCCACAAATATTCACTTTGTGTGTACGTTTTACTGTACCAATATTTTAAATTGGCCTTTGAACTTAGCTTTATTGCATGGCAAAAAAAAAAAAAGTGTTACTTTGCTAATGCACTTACAGAACCCATTGATCTAACGGTGTTGCTGAGTGCTCCAAATGCAAACTTTGCATGCAACAATCCGGCAACAATTGGCAGCACTCTGATCCAATGTCATACAGGCATTGCCAGATTGACAGTACTCTAGCCCAATGATGTTGGGGGATCCAGTGGGAGCGGCAAACATATTTCAGGGTAGCCTTGCCACTTTTTATCACAACCCTGCAAAAATGTAGTGCCAGTAAGTGCGCTCATTGGCGCCCACTCCTGCTGGTGGCCCCCTAGGCGTCACATCACATCACATCACATTTTGTTTGTTTGTTTATTTATTGAGTGTTATAAAATTCTACATGGTGCTGCTGATAAGTCTTTGACCTTAACCTGCTAGCTAGTCACAATAAATACTCCATGGTGTGAGCTGACTGGTCCTTTATCCTGGTCCTTTATCTGTCAGCCATTTTTTTCTATTTTTCACTCTCACATTCAACAGTTTTGTCTTGAATGGTAAGCTGGTCTCACTGCAGCTTGTTATGGGAGTTCTTTATCCGATACCTTCTTCCATCCCAGCACCACCTGTCTAGATCTGCTTTGGGAAATTTGGGTACTGTATGTCTATTTGTTCAACCACAGAAGTGTGTTATATGCTCACTGCAGCATATCTGTGTATGATGTGACATAGCTTTAGCTGTTAGGATATAGGCCGTAGCGTATAGGCACTCAGTCTCAGAGGCCCTCATTCTGTTTGATCTCTCACAGACAACCAGAATTCATACAACCACAATTAAATACATATATGGGCACATGCCCATTCAAAAAGTTAATAGGAGAATACTTCATTCTCATCTAACCCATGCAGGTAATGACTGTATGAGCTCAACACTTTTTGTTCTTACAGCAAAATTATTTTTTCCTCCCTTCCTTTACATTCGGAAATCAAGTGCCCAGGATCCAGACAATGACAGCAACCCTGTCTGTCTCCTGGACATGCAGCAGATTTGCCATTTGATTTGAAGCGAGCGCAAATTTTCAATGAACAGGAAATAACATACAGAAGCAACACTTCTCTCATTGAATTTTCAGTCATGGAAGAAGACAAATGAGAGTTTAAGTTCATGCAAATAAACATTTCAGTAAGCAAAAACGTATCGGCCATTACAGCTGCTTCTGGAAGTCTCACTGGCTAGTGTCCGAAGATGCTCATGGTCACATAGGCCAGGTCAATATGTAGTCTCCACATAGTCTAACTCAATTGTCAGGCTTTAGTACAGGTACTATGGGTGATGTCCATTCTGAGTTATTCATTGGCTCTATTATTACAGTTTGTTCTGAATTATGTATTGTTAGTAACGCATTCTTCTCACTTCATTTGTGAGTCTCTTTGCTGTTTCTTTTGTATGAGATGTGCTCTTTGCACTTTTCTTGTTTCTCTGTCTTGTGCACTGACCCCCCTTTTGCAGCCTCCCATGTTGACAATTTTTATATGCATATGTTGGGCCTGTAAATCCCTCACCTTTTTGTTGGTTGTCTCCATTGTTATTTTTCTTACAATAAATTTGTGCTCATTGTTGTCGTCACTTATTCCACAGACCAGCCTCTCTTAGTGCATTTCTATTGATTTGTCTCTTGTAGCCCTGTTTTAATTTCTTTCTTTTTTTTTCCAGGACTTAACATATTTATCCTTATACTTTGCATCTTAATTCTAACTGAACAAAATTGATTTCCAACTTGCTGCAACACTAATATTTATTTGACTGACTGTTGAATGGCATCATACTGCCTATCATGCTAGAGATCTTCTTTAATTTGCTTAACAGTTTGACTTCACTGTTTTCACACATAATTTTTAACACATAGACTTGGGATAATCCACACTTAATTTTTCAGTTCTAGAGACTTCAGTCTTGTCAACATCCCCCCCCCCTGTTGTTTCTCTTAGTCAGGATGTGAAGCTATCCCTTGCAAAAATATAGTGTCTGGCAACGACCCCTAGAGGACGCAGTTCGAAGTTCCACGAAAGGGAATCACATATTTTCACTTTGTGGCTAAAAGTTTGCAGCAAATTTGCAGCAGACAGTTGTGGCAAGCCTGTGGTGAACATGAGTGCAGTTACAGGTGCTTCTACTTTTTTGATGCAAATTCAAGGTATTTTTGTGCCATTGGATTATATATCCAAACCTTCAATTATCTCTTGACATAAATACATATTCTTATACAGTACAAATCTCAACATTGTGTGCGGTATTTCTAAAAATATTTATCTTCAACATATAGAAACGTGACAAATAAATTTACACAAAAACATTAACTCAACTGATTTAACAAATTCGACTGATCAATATGAAATATTATGAATATTTAAATTATATATAATTTGATTAATATATAATTTAAATATACATATATATTATTATATACATATATATTAACCATTAAATACTATAAATTCATTCATTTACTTGTTTTCTATTCACATATCCTGTTAAGCATGACTACTCCCCTACAGGTATAAGTTCACTTCTTTGTTGAAATCCACATCTTTCATTTTCAGATTATCTGAAAATGAACTGAAAAAGAGAGTGAAACTAAACTGTATCATGGAGTGACACAGAACATTAGGCATGTGTGATTCATTTCATTGCTCAGACTTTATTAATTTTAACTTAAATGCTGTTGATGTCTTGCCATACAGATCACATGATTCTTAAAGTCCCTCCATGAGTTTGTGAATGGTGAAGCCTGGGCCTTCATGCTGGAACCTCTCAAGAGTTGTTACAAGCCATGTTTTTAAGACTGCCAATGACTTCAGTATCAGGGGCAGGCTTCATTCTCTTTCAGGATCAACTGGTAAATAAATGAGTTTCTAAACAATCTATATATACAGCTGATACAGAATATGAGCATGGATATTCATCTAATCACATCTAACATCATCAGCAGGCAGCATATTTACAGACATTAAAATAAAAGCCTCACTACTTCTACATCAAAGTAAATATAAAGTATAGGACAGAAAAGATGGACACAGATTAAATATGATTCAAGAGTTAACTGACTGCCATCAGCCATGGTCAGAATTATTGGCACCTTTGATAAATATAATCAAAAAAGGCTGTGTATCTGTATTGTTTATCCTTTTGATCTTTCATAAAAAAACACACACAAAAATCTAACAAGTAATTCAACAAGTAAAAAAAATGAAGGGGGGTGTGTGTGTCACATTATGAAATTAATGTTTTCTCTAATAGACGATGGCCACAATTATTGGTACCCCTAGAAATTTGTATTAGTAAAAAATCTCTGAAGTATATTCCCATTTATATTTACAATTTTTAGCACACCATGGTGACTACATCAGGACAATGATCCAAAACAAACATGATCAAAATTGATCAAAATCAATCAAAATTAAGGTTCTGCCATGGCCATCTCAGTTCCCTGACCTAAACGTAAGAGTAGAGTATATCAACATGGACTTGGGAAACTGAAGTATCTGGAGAGAATCTTAATGGAGGAGTGGTCTCTGATCTTTTGTCAGGTGTTCTGCAAACTCATCAGGCATTATAGAAAAAGTTGTAATCTTGGGAAAAGAAGGTTGCAAAAATACAGTATTGAATAAAAAAGGTTAATTGTGGCCAGTGTGTGTTAGGGAAAAACATTTATTTCATACTGTTTTACTTCAAATGAAAGTTTAGTTTTTTGTGAATTCTTTGAATGAAAGATCAATAGGATTAACAATTCAGATTTATTATCACAGGCTTCTTTGTTCATATTTACCAAGGGTGCCTAGACAGACAGACAGACAGACACAGACACAGACA
>NW_015656027.1:73924-83787 GCF_001515625.1 Sinocyclocheilus rhinocerous | reverse complement strand
AGGCTTCTTTGTTCATATTTACCAAGGGTGCCTAGACAGACAGACAGACAGACACAGACACAGACACAGACAGACACAGACACAGACAGACAGACAGACAGACAGACATACAGATAGATAGATAGATAGATAGATAGATAGAAACTGTTTTTTTTCTTAACAAATTTGCTTTTGAAAAATAATCACTTACATGATTCATGTAGATCTGAAGAACTGTCACATTAGCAGAACTTCAGTCATATCTATTGACATTATGACATAAATTTCATGCTATTTTCATATTTTTGTCATTTATATATTTTGTTATGAAGTAAAAGTACCTCACTTCAGAGAAACTCACTGCTTTTAGGTTGCTGCAAATTTGCCGCAAATTACCAATAAATTAGCAAAGAAATGTTTTTGCAAGGGACATGCTATTTACACTGTAAATAGTCTTACAGTCTAAATAGTGGTAGATACTGTTTGCACCAAACATACATAGCAACAAATAGCATCTTGTTTGCATTAAGTACAAATAGTTACATGTTATTCACATAAAGTGTAAATAAGAGTAATGGGATATTTGTACTCAGCGCAAATATTGGGCAAAGATAAATTAGCCATGGGTACTTACACCTACCTGGCTTCTACAACACAGAGATCAGATTATCCTTACAAAGACCTTTTATAGAGTGAATTGGTACATTAAAAATAAATGACTGTATACTGAACCTTGAATTTAACAGATCAATGATTACATTTAATGCATTTTCTTCTTTCCTTTTCCTGCAGCGTGCAAGTTGTCCTGCCATAAGAAATGTGAGGTAAAGGTAAATCATGGATTTTTTCCCCTTCTCTTTCTTTCTTTCTTTCTTTCTTTCTTTCTTTTCTCAAAGAAGGATGTCTTAGTATTCTCTATCTAGCAGTGTATCATGTTAGATTTTGACATGAAGGATTTTATATATGCTTTTTATTTCAATGACCTTCACTGACCTCTGTGTGTACATGTGTGTTAGAATCACACTTGAATACATGGTCTGCTTTTTATCCACTGATTTATCCAGAGCAGGGTTAGCACCACTTCCGCAGGGTTAACCACTCATTGAGATGCCAAATGTGAAACAATGCAGTGTCAGAATGTTAAACCTAGATGCTTGGCAACAGACATCCCATCAGAAATTAAACAGCATGTGCCTCATATCACAAGCTTTGTACAGTCACAGAAGTTGTATGTTGTAAAACAGCCATGAAGGATTGATGTGCCGACATTTTTACTCAAGATAAGCCAGTTATTTAAATCACTCATACACTGTATTTATCCAATCATTGTTGCTGATACTGCAGATATGTAAATAAGAACTTTAACCCAGAGTTTAAGGATGAGCACTGTTTTAGTTCAGTTGGTTTGGTCGTATCAGTGTTACGTGTAAGAGACATTATTTTAGTTACCTGTGTGATCAAATAAAGACTTCTGGAATCTGAATCTGCCTCTGCTCATTTTTGATTGCTGGATTTTACAACGCCACAAGTCACAGTTGTCTGGGGAGGGCCCTTGAGGGAGCTTTGCCGAATTTGTGGGGTGTGCGCTGGTTTCATGTGGATCACCACTCACTGCCGGGCCCGACGACAATGACACCAGCTCCACTCCCAAACCAGTGCCCAGCCACAAACCATTGGACTGTGAGGAGCAGCAGCGTGAGCCTACCTCAGACAGAGAACCTGACTTCACTATGATGTATGAGTCAGCGCCAGTGGGAGCGACGGAGCGGAACATCACCTCAGAGCCAGAGTTAAGCATGTCTGAGCAGGTGTGCGAGCCGGCTGTATCATCCATCGCTGTGGGAGTTCTTGTGGTTTACGAGGGAATGGAAGTGAGCCCCGCCCACACTCCTGCTACTGAGAGTGAGTTTCTGAGTACTCTATGTTCTGTCATTTTGATTTCAGAGAGGATGATTCCCTGCCCCAATTACTGCCACCCAAATCGGACTGCTCTTCTTCTGTCTCGCTGGTCCTGCCTAGCCTCCCTCTCCCGCCTCTTCTCCAAATCTCAAGCTGTGTGTCTACCCAAGTCATGTCATTTTGTGTCAGTCCCTCTGTTCCTCCTCAGTCTCTTCTCCAGCCCTCAGCCACTTCTGCAACCCAGTCCTCACTGTCTCACATTAGCCCCTCAGTTTTTCCTCAGCCTCCTCTCAGTGGCACGGCAACACCTCGGGCCTGCTGCGAGCCAGCTCCTCCTGGGCGTGGGGATCCCTTGGCTCTGTCTCCGGCATCAGATCCCGTCATTTTACCTAGGATTGACTCCTCCACCTCCACTCCTTCCTGCCTCAACTCCAGCAGCGATCATCAGGCTTTCAGCTCCGCCTGCTCCATTGGACCATCAGCTCCACATGGATCAGATATCTCCTCAAAAATGCCACAGACTTGTGGGCTGTCCGCTGCTCTCCGGCCCTCCACCCCTATGGCTCCATTTGGCTCTGCCCTCCCTTAGGCTCCACCTCTGCCCTCGGGTACTCCAGCTCCACTTCAGCCCTCCGGTATCTCGGTTCTATCTTGGGTTGTCATCACTGCGGCTCTGTCATGGCCTCCGGGACCTTCAGTGTCCCTCTGTTCCTTTGGCTCTTTGTCTGCACTGAGGGGTCCTTCTCAATCGGCTCTGCCGCCTCCACTCATTCTCATGGTGGCGTTGAGACCCTCACTACCATGGCTCCTCCCTCCAGCAACGCCGCTGCAGGACACCATTCTGGCTATGACCTGGATCACCATTCAGCCGTTCCTGTTCAAGGTCATTCCCTGGATCACAGCACCATCTGAATCTGAATCTGAATCTTCATCTTTGTGTGTTTGTATACAGTGGTCGTGACAGCAACAAAGTATAAAATTGTGGCTATACTTTTGAAAAAGTTAATATTTTAATTTTTGCAGATTTGGCCGCATTATGTTCCATTGTAAATACCTAAATGAATAAAATGACTTATTTTATATTTATTTAGTAGGAAAAGGTGATACAAGTTGAAATTCATTTATGATAATCAGCATAATGCCACAAGTGCTGTTGATTGAGTTTAAGTTGTATTGAACTCGGGATAATCCTTGGAGAGTTACACCATAGTGCGGCCCGGTGGAAAAAAAGGTTGAGAACCACTGGTCTAAACTGTATATCAGTGAGTGCATGTCATTATTTATTTACTTATTTTTGCTGCAATAATGTATATTTTTGTGGGTTTTATCAACATTTTTATAAAAAAAATTAGCTTGCTAGCAAACTAGCTGGCTTCAGTGTTGGTTGAGTTGGTGCTATTAAAGATGTTGCAGACAGACTGACCTTTTTAAATGTTTGTGAAGTGTTGTTGCATAAAAATCTGTTTTGAGTCTGAGTGATATCTGTTTGGGCAGTGCTTTTGACATAAGGCCCAGTGGCATTTTAACTGAGGCCTTTAAGTGAGGCCTTTAAGACATTTAAGTGAAATATACTGAGACATTTTACCCTTGGTTGTTTTCAGACATTATTAATATATGCATCGCCATCAGTCATGGGGCCAATCCCCTGCTGACCACATTAGATGTTTGCCTGATTCTATCAGCGCCCTACCATGCTAGCATGTTAAAAAAAAAAAAAAGGAATAAATAATTAACATTCCTGTTTCTTGAAAGATAGGGCATGGCACTAGCAACAGCAAGGTCATTGATTCAATTCCCAGGAAATACATGAACTTATAAAAAACATGCACCTTGAATGCTGTTTGCTTTGGATAAAAGTATATGCCAAGTACATAAATTTAATGTAAATGAAGAAGACAAATCAATAATAACAGGCACAGTTTGTTTTCATAATCAGACATGAATAATAATCTATTCACAATAAAAGAGGAGTACAAAAATGAAAAACATATTCACCAAAAAAGTTCCTTAAATATCTTTGAAGGAATGTGGACTAGGCAGTAGTGTTCCATGCAGCTAGAGGACGAAAGTGAATGTGCAAATGCATGATGTCATCTGTACCCCGTTTTAATTGTACTACCCTTCTTCTTGAAAACAGTAAAATCTTTGGAGTAGCTATGTATTAAAAATGTACAAACTTTGTATAGAGAATAGAAGAAAATACGTAACATGTAACCTTAACACTGATAGGTTTAGTGTAAATGTTGAGGTCTGTAAACATATAGATCAACCTAATATTTATCTTCAACTGCTAGATAAAAAAGGATGTAGAGATTTGTATGAAGTCAAACTGTATGGGGCCCCACTACAGTTCATTGTCACATGCACCACTGAGTACCACCACAGCATTTGTTGTGTACAGAAGAAGAGAGAGAAAGAGGGGTGCGCATATATTCTTTATCAGACAGATTGTTCTACATGGAAAAGGGAGCAGTGTCACCAGGAATATGGACATGTTTTAGAAATCTTTGAAAATGAACATTTGAGAGATTAATATTATAGGTTTGGGTAGATGTGAAATGTTTGTATTCTGAACATGTTCTTGTCTTGATACTCAAGACACATTTTGTTTTAAGGCAATAATAAAATATTTTAATATCTAGTGTGTTTTATTGTTATGTCTTTGTTTTTAATAAATTGCTAATATAATGTGTTATTTGCTGTGTTAATTTGCATTTATTGCTCTTTTTTCAATGAATTGTTTAAAGTGGAGCAGACTTGTATCTAGTAAAAACAGTTTGGAAGAATAAGGCTTTTGTAAACTTTCAGAAAGGAAACAGACTCTCGAAACACAGTGCTTTTTGTAGGTAGTTATGACCACGCCTGTGAATAAAAGCTTGCAGATGGATCCACACGTCTCACGTCTCGTCAGCCCCATTACAGTAGGACACCCTAGAGATCCAGATGCTATTGAATTTTTTTTAAAGAGTAAATATGTCATTTACTCACTGTCATGTCATTCTCAACCTATATGCCAATATATTTCAGGTTCATCAGGTTACAGTGGAATGCAAAAGGGAATTTTTTTGAAGAATCACAGCTCTTCCATAAAGGTCCATAAAAGTTGTCCATACAATCCATCCACTAGAGCCAAAGCTTGTGTAATGTATTATGAGAGGAACATATTGAAATTTAAGCTGAAAATCTTCCCTTCTGCTGCAGCTGTTAAATAGTATTCTCCATTCAACATATTTGAACTGGATCGAGTTCAAAATCCATCAATTATATAAAAAAATAAATAAATAAATCTAAACAGTTGTGAATCAGTGAAAGGGAAAACCACCATCATTTAACAACTTAAACTCCCCTTTTCCTTTGATTCCTATCACTCATTCAGTGTTGTACCAATAAAGGCAAAAAAAATTCTTTTAAAATTCATGGATGTCAGTAAATCCTATAGGCCAGTATTTTCAAACAAAGAGGAGCCACAATCCATGTGGGGCTTTTGTCATTGGGTATCAGGCTGCATGGTTGTATTAAGCAGGTGGTTGAAAACTGGCCAGCCTCTGTCTAGGAGTTGTAGACTTGTCACAACCCAATGTCCATTCAGATGATTCTCTCACTCAGATCTATATGTTGGAGTTGTGTGGTCAAGGATGTAATCTGCTTGCCATGCGCTCCTGGGCATTCAAGACTGTGGGAATCAACTCTTTGCTTTAGCATATTATCTGTATGAGAAGTGCCCTCCAGGAGATGTTTTTCCAATGGCCTTCTCTGGGATAATATTTACCTCAGTCCCCATGATCCCAAGCCTGTGCTGCCTCTGCCATTGCCACTGCCTCCACTTGTTCATTCATGGATAATGGGTTCCTATATCTTACCTATGTGACCATGGGAATGAGCACATGAGTTTGCCTACTGTCACTGAGGTGGAGCATATTCCAGGTGCATTTCCTAGTCACTACCTGCCAAGAGAGAAGTTATTACTCATCTTTCTGGTCATTCACCGTGGGTTATAACTCCCTCCTGTGATTATGCAGATTGTTTACAGGTGCTTCCAGTAATGCAGCTCCTCAGACAGGTGTTCATACACTTGTGTTCAAAAGTCTAAAGAAATATGTGCAACAACGATTTTCTTTGGTAAAGACAACTATTATGTGCCGTCCACATGTGCTGTAACTTCTAGAAAAGTGACTTCTAGGGACATCTAATTTATTTTGAATGAACTGCCAACTTCCGTTGACATGCGACTTGACGTGTGCAGTAACTTCAGAAAGTTGATAAAAGTTTAATTTCATGCAATTGAAGAGCAACTTTCGGGAGTGACAACCAATGAGTGAAGACTGTGACAGTAGAGCTCACATGTCACCCATCTTAAATGCAGGCAAGACAGGACTGAGAAGTTTCGGAGCAATTTCAATGGTCTATATGATTTTTCTGTAACCACATACATGGATAAAATGGTGTGTGGAAAAGAAACTGTTGGCAGTCTTAGTGAGTTTGATTCATGCATTGATAGTTTATACTGATGATTAAATGAGGCAATGAGCAGTTTAGCACTTCTGCAGTTCATCTTAAAACACCTTCCCCTGCCTGATGTTCATTATTAAAGACAAGCAAACATATTACAGTATTTGTCAAACTTAAATGACATGTTAGAAATGGGCACTATTTTAATAAAGTGTTTTGTTTTAGTTGAGCTAATTAACCTGCTAGATAAGCAGCTTCAGCTCACACAGCTCAAGTGGATCAGTCCCCAACCTTATTGACTATGATTATATTATTTGAAACAAATGTATTCTTTTAGAATTTTGTACTTTGAAATATATTATTAGTGCATTATGAGTGCACAAGATTAATATCTTAAAACTCTTGATGCACATTTTTTTATATTTTATTTTATTTTTATTATAGTTGATGAAATAAAACCCATCATTACAAACATTTGTCTGTGTCATAGTTCAACAAGCGAGGTTAAACACAAAAGAAGATACAATATTTTGAAGAATGTTGGAAACCAAACAATTGACAGTAGCCATAGACTCCCGTAGTGTTTTTTCCCCTCCATACTGTGGAATTCAACGTCAACTGTTTTGGATACCAACATTCTTTAAAATATCATCTTCTTTGGAACAACTTGAGGAGTAAATAATGACAGAATTTTCATTTTTGGGTGAACTAGCATGTGTTCACATATTGTTATTCTCATTCATAAAATAAAAAAATAATTTTGTTGTCTTTGTAGTGTTTAATATTTATTTTAAGTAGATTTGTATTGTACATGCAGGCTTTGCTGATCAGCACTGCTCATCAGGTTAAGCAATTACAGATTGAGAAAATGTTTCCCGCACACTACAAACAGCGTGTCAGTTTCCCACACACCACAAACAATGTGGAGCATGCTGATTAGAAAAATATATAACTGGTATAAATCAAAATTGTCAACACTGGTGACCCCTATGTCACATTAATTAATACATTTAAAAAATAATGTGAACCCTTCCTGATTTACCTGGATTCCATGAAGTAATCATATAAAAAAATAATAAAAATATCATTCAAAGTTGAAAAAAAAGCAATAATCTATTTTATTTGTGCAGCAAATCGAGAGTTGTGAGATTAACAAAACTGGAGAAGAACCAGCACTTCAGCCTTTAGTCTGACCCTGGTGCAGTTCATGTCAGTACTATATAGTACAACACATATTGTTTACAATTCTTTGTTATATGAAGAATATGCTGAGGAATCGTGTATTCTCAGAAAGACGCAGAAGTAAATACAATGTCTTATTCATTAAATATCAAGACATTTATATGTGAATACTTCCATCACTTCTATACCTTCTGTAGATCTATTCTTTATAGGAGTATTCACAAGACTCCCTTCTACTTCAAGCCTCTACTACCATAGCTTGTTCAAAGTCATACATCAATCCCTTTTTATAGGTAGTTTATATCTAGAGTGGGTAAGTGACCAGGAAACGCAATACACAAAAATAATTGTGAAAACCACCCAACTCTGCAAACGGTATTTTGGTTTTCAATAGTTTTGCTTAAACCTTCTTTGTGGTGCAGGCCTCTAGATTTCAGTCAATGAGATGAGACAAATTTTGTTTGTTGAGTTTGCTGTTCACAAGAACGTTCTCATGATGGGGGCAAGAAGCTCGGGTAAATCTAAAGGGTTCAAATACATTTTGTAGTATTGTGGTATATTTGTGGCCCTACAGGACCGAAATTGGACACATATGATGTTAAATGTTGAATTAGCCCTTGTATATCTGTGTAACTGAATTTTTTATTTACAGTAAGTACAAATTTGTTTTTCACAGTTCTATCAGACAAGGTAGAGCAAGGAAAGTTGTTAAAAATATAACTGCTGCATTCAGTCTAAATTTGTCTCCCTCTATCTCCTCTTTATATCTACAGGTAGCCACAGCCTGTGAATCTACAGCTACTACAACTACTACAACAACAACTACTACAACTAACTACAATCAGGTAAGATCAATCAGGTAAGAATCAGACAAACTGCCCAAAGTCTAAAAAAAAAAAGTGTTCTTTTTTGTTTGTTTGTTTGTTTTGTTTTTAGTGGAAACATTATTTTGATTTCAGCACAGTTCCAAAGTTTTTAGCAAAAGCATAACTTTGAGTATTACATACAGTGGTTATTATTCAGCTGTATTATACAGTTGTATTGGTGGTAAATTTTACAAAAGTTTTGAGGTTTTCTTTAATTTATGTTATTGTGCCCCTTTAGTTTTGGTTTTTAAAGTTATAGCAAGGGAAATTGATGAAGTTTTGCATGCATTCTCTAAATGTTCTATGGTAATGTAAACATTGTGGCAAGAATCATTACAAACCACACCTAAAAAATAATGGGTCATATCTGCATAAATATTTATATTTATTAGACGTTGAAAATATGTATGCAAGGACAATTACATATGTTAAATTGAAGTGTGTGTGTGTGTGTGTGTGTGTTTCTGTCTGTCATCCTCTATAACTAGGGTTCTACAAAGTCTCCCAATATGGACTCGAAACGAAGACCATCCAGGTATGCATGCTTCCACATGTGTTTGGTGTGTGTGCTTATGCAGTAATAAGCTATGTCTGATAATATATCAATTCCGCTATTATCTGAATAATTTTAGTTACTACCAGAAAAAAAGAAGAAGATTATAAATAAGTTATCTGCATCTTTTATTGAGTGTCTAGCATTTGTTATTTGTCTTCCATCTAAGGACCCTAAGTCTGATGCAAAAAATGGAGGAAAGTAATGAGGTGGACCTGGTCTACATCACAGAACGCATCATTGCTCTGTCCTTCCCTGGTGCAACAGAGGAGCATAGATACAGTGTGCACCTGAGGGAGGTGACCAGCATGCTCCGTTCTAAACACCAGCAGCACTATCTAGTAAGTATCCTCCAACTTTCACAGCAACTGACAGACAAAAACTCAAAAAAACGTTCTAGTGGATTATTTATGGTCAACTAGGGTTTCTCTGTATGAATATTAACTAGTCATTATGTGATGTGAAGTGATGATCTCTTTCTGTGAGGATGTTTAATGCTAGGGAATCTCTATGTGTAAATTATTGTACTTGGGTAACTTAGACTTAGTTACTTAGTCTTACGCTTAGACTTGAAAAGAACCTAAGCAAGAGACGCTCTAGAAGCAAGTTACAATAAATAGAGCCAGACGAAAGACAACATTAAGACTTAAATACAAGGGAAATATCATTCAAAGAGTCAACAAAAAGAAACCTGAGCTTTGTCCAAAATCACCCTCATCCCCTTATAGTGCACCATTTTAAGTGTCAGATCTTGTTTATATTTGTACATATTTCTTTATCCAAAACCAAAGTGGAGATTATCTTGTGCACTTTTTCAATCATATAATGCACACCACAGTAAGCAATTTACGATGCAATGGCTAGGGAATACCTATAATGCACTGTTAGGGTCACATAATATTTCAAATGAATTGGATGAATGATGATTTTTTTTT
>NW_015656027.1:66728-73832 GCF_001515625.1 Sinocyclocheilus rhinocerous | reverse complement strand
AATGATGATTTTTTTTTTGGGGGGGGGGTGGGCATACACACTACTATTGCTTTACTTTCATGAGCATCTGATTAATAGGTAAACTATGCACTTTAATAAGAGTTGTTGCTAATGTTGTTGATATTTTAGCAGACAGTTTTCTACATAGATTTAGTTTAACAGCATTAAACCGTGCACATCCATTTTAGACATTATTTCCTTGCTCCATACATTCAGTAATTGCAAGTCCTTGATTGAGTGGGGTGTTCTTTCATATTTACTTCTCAGGTTATGTTAATGCTATGACCCTTTTGCTGAAGAAGAGAATGTATACAGGTTTGGAATCAGGATAAGTTTAAAGGTCCCCTGAAATGCTTAGAAACACGCAGCGTTACTCTATGTGTTGACGTCAATAGCGTTCGTTTATATCCCTGCTTGGGCTAGAGCCGTTCAGAGCCGTTGAGCTCCGTAAAGCCGCATTTGACGGTATGCCAGCCACAATCTCATCCATATTGCTATAAAATATAGCATTCTGTGTAGAATTCGAGTAGCTCCGATACATTTTGTGGTCTGCGCCGACTCGCCCATGTGATCCGCTCCGTGCTATCATGTCTCTGGACCGGAGCAGAGTGCGTGTGCGGTGCCGTGGTTAGCGTGACACAGCGCGAAACCAGACTTATTTTTTTCCTCAATGGAAAGCATAATTACCCTGTTTGAATCGTCCCCTGTCCCCTATATAGTGCACTACGTGCCATTCACTGTACAGAAAATACTAATTCTGTGGACAAGTGACCGATTTCAGCCGTGGCTTCAGCGTCTATTTTATAGTGTAGGGGGCGGGGCTTCGGATTCTAGAGAGCATTTGATTGGACAGAAAGATTGATGAGAAGCTGAAGTACGATGTGACGTCAAAAAAATTGTTGAGCCGTGTTGGCGGAAGTGACGAACTGCAAGCTTTGAATGCTTATATCTTCTAAATGCGAATTTTGTCACTGTTTTGGAGCACACTGCCCTATAGATAACCTTAAGACTAACAAATTGATTTCATGGGGACTTTAAGTAAAGAGGATGTTTTTATCTATGAGCAATTAATGTTTAAAAGTTTTATTTCCAATTTCAGCTGCTTAATCTCAGTGAACAGAGGCATGACATCACCAAGCAGAACCCAAGGGTGAGTTGGTTTGTTTGTTTGTGAGTTCCTGTCAGCTTGTAGTCTTAAAGTTGATTCATGCTTGTGTGTATTTATGACAGGTGCTGGACTTTGGTTGGCCCGATCATCATGCTCCTTCTCTAGACAAACTTTGCAGTATCTGTAAAGCCATGGACACCTGGCTTAATGCAGACCCTCACAATGTGGTGGTACTTCACAACAAGGTAAACATAATATCACATCTGGCTTTGGGCACCCAATCTCCACCTCCTTCGTCTTGCATGACTGACCGGACTGACATGCTGTCACTGTTATACAAATCATTTGCTGCCTTAAGTTGAATCACATTGGCCTTTCAATTTAGATTATATTTAACTGATTTTAAAAACAAGTTGAATCTCACATAACAGTTGCCATGATTTGTTGATTGTATCATTTTTTACATGTTGTACAATTGGAACTGAATTTACAATGAAAATGTTGATATTCATATATGACTGGACATACAGAAAGATACTTGTCTGTCTTATCATCTCAGTAATCAGAGATCTGTTTTCTAGACACCTGCTTTCTAGTTAGGTATATAAGTTGGAAAAGTATGACCAGAGATTACATAATTAATTTGCATCTTATCCTGCATGTATGGCTCATGTGATTGGCTCAAAGTACCCTGTGGTCCAATAAGCCAAGACAACATATTTCAAATGTTGTAATTTGGGCCTGACAAGCAACAGCCATTGAGATGAATGGAAAGACCAGGTTGGAAAATTAATGGTGTCCATTCAAAGCACTCCAAATCAAAGGAATAGTTCACCAAAATAAAAAATGCATCATCATTTACTTACCCTCAACCTGTATGCCTTTCTGTCCTCTGCAGAACACAAAAGAAGACATTTTTGAGACAAAAATAATTGTCTTTGTACAGGCATTTCAAGCCTAGCCAGCATTAAGAAATAGGATGTAGTAAACATATAGCCTGACTGAAATCCCAAAATGACAGTGCCTACTTTGTTTTAATTTTGCATGTTCTCCTTGATAATTTGGTAATTTGGCAACATTTCTTGCAGGGAAATTGGGGGAGAACTGGTGTTGTGGTGGGTGCCTATATGCACTACAGTAACTTATCAGCCAGGTAGGATATATCTATATGAAACGTGGTGTATTTAAGATACATTAGAGAGGACCATGTATTTGTGTAAAGTGTTTATATTTTGCATTCATATTTTCAGTGCTGAGCAGGCATTGGACAGGTTTGCCATGAAGCGTTTTTATGAAGATAAAGCCATGCACGTGGGCCAGCCTTCCCAGAGGAGGTCAGCAATGCACCACACATGCCTATTTTGACTCTACACCAAAATATCCATGCAGACCTTTACATACTGATCTTGGAATCAATATTGCCGACAGAACCAACCTGAAAATCATTATTTGCTTTTTTTCTTTTTTTTTGTGAGAAATACAGCATTTTGCTTTAGATATCTGTAAATCACATTTTCTTATTGCAAAGTCTGAACTGAGTCGATGTGTTTGCATTTCGGGGATTGAACCAGCAGGTGCTACCAGAGTACATGTGCTAAAACTGGATTTGCAGTGGAACATAAAAAGATGTTCCTGATAATTAGAGTTAAAACTAATCATGATGTTAAGTGTCAACTAGTATGAATAATGATTAATAATACTTACATTCTTTAAAATATGTAACATATTGATACATTTTACGTCAATTTGAAGTTTAAGTAAGAGGAAGATGTATATCATATACAAATATTTTCTCTTAATGGCTAAAAATATTTAAAATTGCTATTGCATTTTTATATATATTTTTTTTTCATCTTTCCATTCCATAATGCTGTGTGTATGTATAGATATGTGCATTACTTCGCTGGTCTCCTTTCTGGCCACATAAAAATCAACAACAAGCCCCTGTTCCTTCACCATGTCATCATGCATGGCGTACCTAATTTTGAGTCTAAAGGAGGTGGGTGCACACACTGCTACACATTCAATTCATCAGTGCAATTTTATGTCTATAATTATTATAATATGCTGAATGCAAGCAACTGTAAAATCAGTGATGTGCTGTACTATATCTAACCATGTCAGGTTGCCGACCCTTCCTCAAAATCTATCAAGCAATGCAGCCTGTGTACACATCTGGAATTTAGTAAGTAAATTGCTTCCTTGTTTGATTGCTGAATAATTTTAATACCTAAACTGTAGTTGTGATCTCATTATCGTAATTGTAGACATTGTACGTAAAGTTTCTAACATATTGACAGCTGTAACGGATATTCAACTGTTTCGTCTAGTTTCATGTTCATGGACTTTTAGTTTGTTTCTGTTCAGATTCCTTTTTCCTTTGTTCTAGTTCAGAGATGGGCAACTTCAGTCCTGGAGGACCACTGTCCTACAGAGTTTAGCTCCAACCCTAATCAAACACACCCGAACAAGCTAATCAGTGTCTTCAAGATCACTAGAAAGCAACAGGCAGGTGTGTTTGCTTAGGTTTGAAGCTAAACTCTGCAGGACAGTGGCCCTCCAGGACCAGAGTTGCCAAATCCTTAGTTGTCATGGTTTCTGAGTTGATTGTGTCAATCTGTTCAGGTGTTCATCATTAACCTTGTTGGCTCTGTATATTTAAGTTCCCCTTGTTTCAGTTCCGTTTGTCCGGTCTTGTCAGTGTTTTGGTTGAGTTTAGTTTGCCTGCCTTGTTTGAGTTTTCTTCAGTGTGGATTATTAAAGACTTTTGGAACTTCATCTTTTTCGTGTGCATTTAACAACCAAGTTGTGACAACAGCATATAACACAAGATATTTACAAATGAAGAACTTTAGAGACATACAAATGATTTTGAATCCATTCACAGAATACTGAATTTATGGAATTCATAGGTTTATTTTAACGTGTTTAATCAATTCGATTATTTAAAAATATTTACATGATTTGACATTATAACAGTTTTATTCTGTTCTGTGTGATCTCTAGTGCCGTATTCAACTTGCTTTGAAGGATGTTTAAATTTATCCAATGTTAAAATTTTATTTTGAAGACAAAAGTATATAACCGTATATTGTGACCTACTGTAAAATTATTATCACTGTACATTTATCTGCCTGTTACGTTTTTACATTATTGAAAAGTGGTTAGGTTTAGGGTGGGGTTGGGGTCTCAAAAATAAAAATGTATAAATGTTATGTATATAGAATTTACGTATTATGAATTCTTATGATATCAAGCTGAAAGTCTGCATGCTGTTTGCTGTATTAGTATCTGTGTGTGAGAGTCTGGTATAACATCTGTTGCCCTCTTGTTAAGGGATTAACCCATCTCAATCTGCGCCTGTGTGTGTGTGTGTGTGTGTGTGTGTGTGTAGAATGGCAGACACAGTGCCAATTCCAAGACTGCAGTTCTTTTTTTTTTTTATTATTATTACAGGGTCCTTTACAGTTTCTACCGTGGCCAAAAAGGATTCTCAAATAAATTTCTCATCTCACCCCCTTGCATCAAACACTTCTCTGTCCATCTCTTTTTCCATCTGTGCTTTTTTGGCATTAATATCCTGTGTAACATCAGACATTCCACTGCTGCAAGTTAAATGGTTAAATTTTCATGCTCTTGTTCAGTAGATGATAATATTTTAATAAGCTAGTCTTCCATTTAGGCATAGTCTGTATAATTCAGCATTGAGACAGCTTGAAGTATGCTTGTAATAACCCCATCCATCATTTTTCCTTTCCCCTCCCCTCCGTGTTTTACAGTAACGTTCAAGGCGACAGTCATACAAGCATCTGTATCACCATTGAGCCTGGCCTGCTACTAAAAGGAGATATCCTGGTAGGAAGAACAATATTGACACCGAAATGATTATAGATGAGCAAGAATCTACAAAATGTCTTTTGCATAATATCTTCCCAGCCTGTATCCATTTTGATCTGCCCTTTTTTCCATATCCTCCATCCTGAAGCTGAAATGTTATCACAAGCGTTATCAAAACCCCAGTAGGGATGTGATCTTCAGAGTGCAGTTCCACACATGTGCATTACACAATTTAGCACTGGTCTTCACCAAGAATGACCTTGATGAGACATTTAAAGGTTAGTGTGTTATTTGTCTTTTGCTAATTTATGTTTATTTTTAATTATGGATAAGATGGCATGCAGACTAATCATAAATATGTGATTTAGCAGATGAGAGATTTCCTGAATATGGGAAGGCGGAGTTCATCTTTTCTTTTGGTCCAGAGAAAATCAAAGGTAGGCTTATATTACCAAAACTGTAAATTGTACATATCTTTTAATCATCTAGAGGATATATGATCTTGATAGAAGAGATGAGCACGTTTCAAGGCCTCAGCTCTGCAGTTCTTGTTTGTCCCTCTAAGGGTTGGATCATCTACAGAATGGACCTAGTGTCTCTGTGGACTACAACACCCAGGATCCCCTGATCCGCTGGGACTCTTATGAAAACTTCAACAGGAGATGTGAAGACATTAAAGATGGTGAGAGGCACTATTCTTGGTGTTTTCTTGCTGGTGGTCAGACATCTGTGTCAGCTGAATCTTGACGATTCAGAGATTTTATTGTTACAACTGACTTTGGAGCAGGAACGAGGTCAAAATGTAATGGTCATTTGGCCCTGTACACCATTTCCTTTGATGTGCTAGTGTGGTCATAAAATGTTTGTGTTCTTGGCGAAGGCAGCTTCTATAGGGAGCTGGAGGGGGTCAGTAACAGTTGGTCTGCTAGCCTGCTGAATGGCATAAACATCTAAGTGAACAAGGAGGGCTAAATGGGATATATGGATTCACCTCTCACTGCTGATAATAATCTGCTGAAGACTCCAGGGATGCCACTTGAAACACTGTCTGCTTCATGGATTATGATTGTTCTTTAGGGTATTCAGCATATTACAGATTTAATAAAGTGATTTGACTCTATTGATGGGTTACTCTTTTTTTTCTCAGCTATCTTTTCAAGGTGAGAAAATGGTGTCTCAGGTCATTAGGACACTTTTCCCTTTGCTTTATTTTTATTTTAAACCCATGTGGTATGCCATAAAGAGCCCTTCCCATGCCTCCTGCCAGTCAGAGTTTTAAATAGCATCTAGAGAAATAGAAGGCGTCAGTGGCCCTGCTGGCAGCCCCAGGGAGGGGTGGAAAACTGACACTCTTCTCTTCAGTGTCTTCTTCTGAGAGGAAGGGCTGGTGGGTAAGGCCAGGAGATGTGGGCACCCCAAAACACACACTTGTATACCCAATAGATACAGTGCCAATATGAAATTGTGACTGGTGCGTTATTGACATTGACAGGACATTGAAAAATGGCACAGAGCCCTAAGGAGATTACAATTACAAGTAATGAAGCTCTTCAATAAATAAATAACTGCAGCGTACTATGCAGACAATCTTCGGATCTGTGGTAACTTGCTTGGGTCTGCAAAAGATGAAAATGGACAATAACCATGCAGCCACTGTGTCAGCAGTTTGCTCAGGGTTCTATATACACTTTATGGCCAAAGGTATGTGAACACCCCCTTGATTAACTGATTTTTTCTGTCTTTTTCTTTTTTGTGTTCTTTGGACAGTTCTCAGTGCTATATCATAGACATTCTGGAATTGTGTGCTCTCTCTGTAGATAGATAGATAGATAGGTACTCTTACAACACATCGTCCCATCAAATACATTGTTATTAAAGAGAATAAAGCTCATCTGAGAATGGACATTTAAGGGTGGTTCAATTTGCCAGCACACACCACTGGACCTTTGTGTGTATTCACAAGATCCTTTTGAAATGTAACATCAGGACAATTCAAGTCAACATACTCAAGGAAACTGTCCAAAGTCCAAGCAAAAATCTCCATGAATGACTAGTATTAAACTGACAAAGAGCAGCCTCCAGAATTCAAAATGAAACAAAAACAAAAAAACTTCAAGAAAAACAAATCGTTTCTTCTCACCACTTCTAATATATATATA
>NW_015656027.1:55111-66717 GCF_001515625.1 Sinocyclocheilus rhinocerous | reverse complement strand
ATATATATAAAATATGAACAAAATGTATGGAGGTGCATGATCATCTAATCCTGCCAATAACAACACAAGATACATATACCAGTAGAGAACGCTGCTTACCTCACTCTAGTGATAATTTTTCCGGCATACCCTCCGCCACTCCATCTCAACCTTTATGTCCATTTTACTAATTTGTCCAGGAGGTGCTTAGAGTTTAAGCCAAGCTTGGTAAGCCAAATATGTTTAACTTTATCTCTCTGGAAGGTTATAAATGACCATGTCATGTGACATGTCATTTGGATCTAAATTAAAAAGCAAAATAAATTGGAATGTTATCAGACCCTAAACAGAACATATGATCTGACAGAGAATTTGAGACACAAAGCAAAGACAGATCTTTTCAAATGCAGGCTCCGTGATCATAGTCCAGCAAAGAAAAGAGCAGACACCAAAAAAACATGGCTTTTAAAAGGAAGAAAGAGTCTGTGAGACTGCTGAAGTTAAAGGACACTTTGTACTTCTTGGTTTAAATCTCAAACCTCTTTCTACACATTTCCATTTGTGTGTTTCAGTTAAAGCATGTGTGGTGTCTGTGTGTTTGTATTCCTATGACAGAGACAGAGGGGTGCTCTGGGACAGTATAGCCACCAGGGCTTGTTTACAGCTCAGGCTCCCATATATGGCTGCTGCACAGCTTCATGGCATTTTTGGAATGACTGAGAGGGAAGTGTGTGGAACAGAGAGAGAGACAGAGAGGTGACTGTGACACTTGGTCAGAATGACTCACAAAAGAGAGCAACTCAGATTAATGAACTAGATATCTGTCACTGTCAATGGTGAGCAGTGCTATATACACTTCTTGGAATCAGAACTGAATTTGAATTAGATTTTCCATTGGGCTTGAAAGTAGGTAAGTCTTAAAGAGGAAGTTGCCTCATTCAAAGTAATCTACTCATTCTCAACGCATGTACTGTATCTGTGCGAGCTCAATTACTAGGTGTGATTTTTATGTTCTGCTACTGTGTTTTGTGGATTTTAAAAGATAATTTTGTCAGATTTTTCTGCAAAAAGTTCAGTATTTGTAAATCTAGAAGTGAGTTCTGAACTAAACAGTACTGGCTGAAATTACCATCAATAATTTCTGAATCTCATTTGATACTGTGTTACAATTTGGACATTTAGAAAATTCAGCTCTTCATCTATTTGTTGGATCTGTTCTTGAATCTAAGACTAAATTCTCTGTAATCTAAAAACGGCTTTTACATGTGTTCAGTTCCTCTAGTTTAAATATACTAGATTTTATTAAAACCTAAGACAAAGATTAAAAAAGATTAATGTACAGTACAGTACCTTTTTAGTGGAAGATATTTTATATGTTGTTTATGCTCCTTAAAGCACTTTAGCCAGTGTGATTACAGATTTAAAGGGTCTTGTCACAGGTACAGTAAAATTTTGTTTTGAGATACTTTTTTTGTCCCACCTCTTTTCTGAGATAATGATTTTTAGTGACGTTTTTTTGTTTTTCTGTAGGCCTTTTCTATTACTTTTTTAAAGCTATGCAAGTATGTTTTTACAGTGCATTACTGTCATGTAAACTTTTATAAATTCAAAAATCTGAGGTCACATTGAACAGACAACACAGAAAGTTTCACAATTTTGAAGCATTTAAAACAAAGAAATGTTATGAGGTAAATAAATATCAATAAAGATAAATATCAATAATAAATATTTAAGAATTTATTTACTAGATCATTATTTCTCTGCCACTTAACAAATGTAAGCAAATGTCCTTTTGCTTCCACTGAAGGACACAAGATGCTTTATTGGAACATTCTCTAATCATGCTAAGATAGCATGGACCATCAGGTTTGGCATTACCTTATTCATGCAAGTTTGAGTGCATACTGTAAATGCTAATAATTCTGAAATTCATATAGTTTTATGTGTTTTTCAAGTACTTTTTGGACCCCAACTGGACGCTGTTTGGGGCTGGGGCTTTAGCTCCTCTGTATTACAACCTTCTTAAAAATCTGCTATTAAGTCAGCTGTCAGCACCTGTAAAATCGGTAATTATCATAAGCAGAGCTAGGGGTGGGCCGGAGGGGTGCTGGACCCAGCAGAAAATTTGACTGCAATTCCCTGTCCTGTGTTTGTTTGTTTGTTTGTTTGTGTTTGTGTGTGTGTGTGTGTGTGTGTGTGTGTGTGATGATAGGATGTTATGCTGAATGTGAATGAGCTGTGCTGTTTTACTGAGCAGCAGTTGGATCACTATGTGACTTCATGTTGAATATAGCCCACCCCCACCCCATCTGTTTTAACTCTTACAGTAACATGTCTCTTGGGCTTTCTCATGTCATTGCCATTTCTGTCAGCTTACCATTTCATTTCTGTAAATTGTCATAATACACTCACCCCTCATGTATGTCTGTCTATCTCTCTGTCTATCTGTCTGTCTGTCAGTCAGTCAGTCAGTCAGTCTGTCTGTCTGTCTGTCTGTCTGTCAGTTAGCCATTCTGTATTTCTGCCTAGCTGTCTACATGTCTACTTCCCACCTCATATTCTTTTTTCAACCTTTTTTTTTTTACTCTGTCCTTCTGTTATTTATTAGAATATCCTTATCTTTCACTCTCTTTTTATAAATGTTGCCAGTATAACATGATCATGGTATGTTGAACTGCAGTGGCCCTCTGCCTCTTCTCTCTCTTGACCAACACTTTGGCATTATTTACCCATGATATCATTCCATTGGCCCTAACCTAATGCCATGGCTGTTGCTAGACAGACTTAGTAAAACTTGGTCATCGTCATGGCAAGCAGGTTTGTGCATATTTTCTGAACCTCAAACAACAATCATTCATTAGTTACACAATACTACTTAGGTTTAAGTTACATATCTTAACATGTCATTTTCCAGTTCATAGCATACGCTTCTTTACCAAGGCAGTGTGCCAATTACCAGGGCTGGGAGATGAGAATACACAACACACTGATGACTGGGCAATTGTGGAATCTTAAATAAAGTATAAATATAAATAAATGTTATAGTTGCTATTTCATTTGCCTTGGCTCAAACCTGCAACCTTGGTTCTAGTCTATTAGCCCATTAGACCTCCACTATCAATGATTTATAATTAATATAACCTAATTTTAAAGTAAAATAATAAATAAATACATTTAATTTAAATTAAATATACAATTCATTATTGTAACATGTAATTGATGGAAGAAGAAATTGTGGGTCTAATCACAGTGAATTTTACAAAAACACAAGACTCAATACAATACAAAAACAAGAGTATGGTTGAAGGTGTACAGTACAGTAGTGCAAACTCATTTATGAGTCCGACATAGCTATGATTAATAAATGATCTAGAAAACAGCTATGATTGGGTCGGTGAGGTGGAGCTGAGAATCATTGGCATAGTCAATGAGATTTTATATTTGTGGCAGATAGAATCCAGAGGGAACAAACCATGTAAAGAGAGAACAATAGAGACCCTAAGATGGTTCCCTAGGGAACACCACCTGTGATAGTCACAGATGATGAGAAAAAATTATCCATATTAATAGAAAATGTCCTCTATAATCTATACCGGTCAGAGAGCTAGAGACGGAAAACCTGCCTACATCATTCCAGTCGTTAGGATGGATTTCAAAAGACTATAAATCAACATAGAACTGCCAGCAAGACAGCAAAAAAGAAAATCAGTGATTACTGCCATCATCACTTTAGTTAATTTAAGGCGGACTTTAAAACTATTCTTACAATTTAATTAGTATCCTAACAGTTTTAATATTGGCTTGGTAGCATATTGAAAAAAATGTAATCATACCATTTATTCAAAAAATACATAGCAGTTACACTTTATTTTACAGTACATGTACTTACAGAGTACTTACCCAAGAAAGTACTGGGTAGTATAAGGTAACTACATGGGTTAAGGTTAGGTTAGGGAGTAAGTTCAGGGTTAGTACCTATAGTTATACCCAGTTATTGTAATTACTATAATAAGTACATAGTATGTACACAAAGAACAGGACTGTAAAATAAAGTGATACCCACATAACTTGTATAACACATACTATATAATTAGATCACATTTAGCATTATGTTAGAGTTAGAGTTATACTTTATTGTCCTTTGCAGGAAATTTGTCTTGGACTCAAAGCTGCAGCAATACACAACAACCACACAAAACAGCACAAACAACAACAATACTTGTTAGTTAAAATACCATCATTATTACCGCAATTTACTATTTTAAATCCTAATAGATATAGGTATAAAATCATTCTTATAGCGATTATTTACATTTCTATCATGACAAATCTCTGAATAGTTTAACATTAATGACAGTATTAATGTATTTGGTCTTGGCTGAATGTATTTGGTCTTGGTTGAATGTATTTGGTCTTGGCTGAGTAAGTATGGAGACTTGCTACTGCCAGTACATACACAGGCACACTGCTATGTACATGCAAGACATACTGCTGCTGCACAAATAGCATACATGAAATTATCCATAACAGATCTATAGTGGTGGAGGTGGGGGAGGTTATGGATTTTGCGCTGCAAGACTTAACCAAACTATTAAAATGTTGAGCTGCGTTGCTGCAGATGGAACAGAGACAAATCTGCTTGTGTCATGTAGTGAATAATGTGAGAGCAGCAGATTGCTTTAAGGACCTATTAGCCTGCACAATCTAGAGTTTCATCACAGAACTAGACGTTCATTTTAATGACATGAGGATGAGCTCCCCTATCTCAGTTTTGTTTCTCTCAAAGATTTTTCTCTCTACAACTTTTCTGTTGTATTTAAAAACTACAGATTGTGAAAAGTTCTATACAAATAAAACTTGACTTAAAGACTTAAAGAGGCAAACCACTTTAATTAAAAAAAAGAAAAGAAAAAGACTAAGACAAAATCAAATAGAATTAAGTTGAAAATGGTTCAATTAATTTGATGAGTTAAAGTAATGGAAAACATATGTTGACATGACTTGATTGTCATTTTGTAGAGCGTACACACGAAACACACAAGACATTCAACCACATTTCCATTAGCCAACTGGAAATTTCATCCACTAAATCTTCACAGGAAGAGAATGAAAATATATGTTTTACGTTATTTATGTTAAAGCAAAAAAAAGAAGAAGAATTTTTTTTTTTAATTGAAGGATTGAAGGACTTTTTTGAAGGACTGTGTGTGAGTGAATGAATTTGAGTGAGTGAAAAATCCATAGACTTTAGACATAAAATTATAATTTTTTATTTCATAGATTTTTAGTTAATAACGAATTAAATTTGGCCTCCATTGTCAAAGCTATCGTATGACTTCAGATAAGATACTGAATGTAGAGGATGTGTTGTACGTACCATTTTAAGAATATTGCACAATAAAGAATGTATAGGTTAAATGGCATTTCATAAGGGTGAGCAAATGATAGCATAAGTTTCATTTTTGAGTAAACTGGAATAGAGAAAACTTTATAAGTTATAATATAGAGTTATTCTATAATATTCCTGAGACATTTTTATAACCTCTTTTTCAGATTTTACTCATTCTCAAGGTCCAGTAGACTGCAGCCTTTACTTCCGGGTTCAGAAGAAAGACTCTCTTGAGGGAATTGTGTCTGCCAATGGTGCTTATTCAACTGACCGTGCTCCTCCTGTAGTTGAACATGCACTTCCTCTTCCGGTTGCCAACCATCCACTACCAGCTGCAGACCACGCCCTTTCTGTCAGCAGTGACTCAGGAAACTCTACTGCTTCTGTTAAGACAGACCGCACAGATGATGCTCAACAGTCTTTGTCATCCTCAGGGCCTGTGAGCCAAGCTCCCCCTGAGACTGCAATTAGCCCTTGTGAGAACCGAGAGTTGGAACAGCTCCTGAGTGGGTCAGAGGGACCACCACTTCTCCCTCATCAGAATTTCCTCTCTTTTGCCAACACAAGCCCAGGGGTTGGAGTGCGGCACCTTGTGCCTGCCCAGGTCCACGTTAACGGACAAGCAGGTGCTGAGCAAGAAACTGACATTATTGAGTACGAGTTACGAGAAAGCCAGGTGGGAGATAACAGTGCAGGCAGTCTTGGCACATTCTCCTCCTTTGAGGGTCAAAATACACCAGCTGACAGCAGACCAGTCTCTGAGTCCACTGTAATAGAAGTAGACAGGCAACGTGGGAATTTCTTAGAGCGAAGGCCTAAAAAGGAGATGCCTGTGCACCAGCTTCGAGGGTCATCATCAGCACATGGACTGATAGAGTACAGTGGGCAGAACGAAGGAATGTATCGCTCGCAGTCATATGGTGGCCTGATGCTGGATGGAGGACTTCGGTACTTGCCACAAGCTCCTGAACGTAACACCAGCAGCCGAGATGCAGTGCAACGAGGGCTCAGTGCTTGGCATCAATATGGTCTTGTGGATGACCCCTTCTTTGGCTCAGATGGTGCCCTTCCGAACTTCCCAACTCGTGGAGGTGGATCACAGCAGGATGTAGAACAGTCTATAGATGCCCTAAGCATGCTCATGCTTGACTTGGAGCCTTCACATACACCATTTCCCAAATCTCAGAGTGCTCCCGCAGGTGAGAACATCTCAGCTTTCCAACCACCCTTTGCCCAGACACTAGTCAGACCTTCCTACCAGGCTGACCAGGCCATCTATAGTGTCACTGGTGGCCCACCTCTCTCTTCCTCTGCCAGTTTTGGACAGTCCTCACAAAGATCATCACCTGCTTACCCAATGACTCCACTATCTGAGCATCATCAGAGGGGTTACCAGTCCCCTCAGGCCCTTTCACCTATCTATCAGCAAGATCCCTACAGTATCCGTGGAGGGTCAGTCACAACACCATCCCCAACTTTACCCCTCCCATCTCCAATCAAGCCCCAGTATGTCTACCCAGGAAGCAGAGAGGTGTCTTACTCTCCAGACCTTCAGGGTACATTCCCAGGCCCTCAAAAAAGCTACAGCACATCGTCATCCCCACTCCCCTCAGTTACCATTGTAAAAGAACCTGAGCCAAAGTCTGAGGAGGAGATGCTAAACCTTGAGGGACTTGTCGCCCACCGTGTGGCAGGTGAGGAAGAAGGAAATTGTGGTCTGAGTGCATGGCTTTTGCTGCATATATAAGATGACTGAAACTGAAAAAGTGTCCACTAAAATCGGTAAAAAATCTATAGATTATGTGATGCATTTTTTTGGTTTTGCCTTTGTATTTTTGAGAAAACTATAAAAAATTGACAAAAAAATTATAAGCTGAAGCTGGCATGGATTTATTATGGTTCATTATTAAAGTTTCTAAGTGACAGCTTGATGGATAATCAGGATATGACTCTACCCAGCCTCATTTTGATGTCATTAGAGCGTGCAGTTTAGTTTAGCCTGTTTCTGGCTTCATTTATCAGTCTCATACAAAGTGCAGCATCTAATATTAAGCCATATTTGACAAAAAAAAGAAAAGACAATACACCAAGCCCTGGTAACCTAATGGAGCCATAGTAATGTGACCAAGTTTGCTCATATCTTGATTTAGTCCTGTAGATCAAACATAAACATTGGAAAAAGTCCCTGCAAGTATGTCCCACTGCATAGATAAACAATGAAGACATGTTCTAATACCGAGCTATAAATTTGACCTAAACACTAAAGATTGATGAAAGAAGATTGTAAAGTTGTCATCATATCTCATGTTGATATAGAGTATTCTTGGCAGACACTCACACTGTCCGCTGTGTAGGAGTGAATAGCTGCAGTGATGTAATTCACCATTGGCCAGAATAGACCTTACCACACTGTGCTTCAGCTACCATGCATTCTCTGGCTTGAACAGCAGATTATTGATATTACAGGAAAATACATAGGAGCACCACTCTCTGGCAGTGAATGGAATTGCTTGAACAGGATTTCTATCAAACATATTCTAATGAGACTGTTGTGTCTCTAGTGCTTAGTAGACCACTATATCATTCTGGGTATTTGATTATTTACTCACATATGGAAAGTCATGTACAATTATACAAACATATTCTTGTAAACAGTACAGTTTGTAATGTAGTACTGTATTTTAAAGAAATATTTTGAGACCCAGAAAGTAGAATTCATATTCACCCTTCCATCATTCTTCTTGTTTTTCCCCCCATTTCTGTCTATCTCTGCTGTGGTATATGGATCACCCCTCACACCACTGATTCCCAACCTGCACACCACTGATTCCCAACCTGCACCTTTATACTCATCCTCTTCTTCTGCTTCAACCCATTCCATCATTCCTCAACCCAGAGTACAACGCCCGCATCCGGGGCATCTCCAAGAGCATGTCCTTCCAGCCCGAACATCATCGATCCTATTCCTTCTCTGGTTTGTCCCCTCTCACACCTCCACTTCTCCACTTCCTCCACTCCTTTCTGTTCTCTTTCTACATCTCTGTCATCTTATTTTGCCTGTTTCTTTGGGGTTTCTCTATATGAAATTGTTAAAGGGCCAATCGCTGAATGTATGCAGGAAAATATAGTGAACCTTTAAGTGTAAAACATTTTGTTATAATTATTATTAGGAGTCAGAGTCATTATTTTGTTTATTGGGTCATTATTATTGGGATCCCAGTACAAAGTCATCAAGAATATCACATTTTGGGGTATAACTTCTAAACCATACTGTATGTCACAGATTATTTCAATTTTATAGCACTGGAATCCTTAGGTCATGCTGAACACTAATTTTTATATGATTTCACGACCGTCTAGAAGTCTTTCACCATATTGGATTTTGGCAAGAACTTTTGTTAGCTATTTTTCTTGGTCGTTTGCACTGAACTGAATAAAAATGATGTAGGAAGAGTCTCAATATCAATAATTATCACAAACATGTTAAAGTTTAAATTCAACATGGATTTTAATAATTTTCCTTTTAATTAAATGACTATAACTTTTGAATGCAACCAACTATTATCACAAATGTACACATACTGTATGTAAGACCTGAATCTGAGGAGGTTTCAGTCATCAAAAACATACTGTAGCCACTAGAGGCCAATGAATGATGTAGGGCCTGACCTATTTTAGTAAAACAGCTATAATTCTTGATATAATCCTTAATCTAATGACACTTAAGATATTTGGCTGAAAAGTTAAAATTGTACCCTTCTGACACATGAACTTCATTTGCTTTAAGAACTTTTTCCATGTTGTTTAGGATCACATTCGCGTACAGTAACCCCAGATGAGGCCATGCCAACTATGCGCCGACGAACCACCAGTGAAAGCCAGTACCTCAGCAGCCAAAATGACAGTGCAGCCCACAGGGTGTGCTCTCCATTGAAACCTGTATCTCCAGACTTTGCCAACACAATTGCAATGAACCCAGGTGGACAACCCAAGGAGGTATATAATAACGGATAAATTGTGGAGATAGATGTTTCACTTTATCATTTCATTTAACATTGTAATGTTTTAAATAAGTTATTGTAAAGTGTTTTTACTTCTCTTAGTTGTATTACTGTGAATAGCATGTATTGGGTATTGTTATACATTACACTTTAATATTTTGTTATCCTATATGTTTCCCTTTCAGAAAACTGTGCATAGCTACAGGGAGGCCTTTGAGGAGATGGAATCAGCTCCTTTTAATACTACCCACAGTAGTGCTGGTGAGACACATCCCCTGACCTCTACCTTTCCTGTATCACCCAAAACCTTGCCACAGACCACCTATTTTAACCTGTGCAAGTTTAACCTCCCTGCAGAAAGAGTGTTCACTGTTCAGTCGTAATTTCAATCATAACGATTCAAATCATTGCTGTGTTAATATACAACAAAAATACATATTAGGAACAGTTACAATTCTGTCATGACATTAGGTAAGAAAAGTAAAGCTAAATCGAATGATTATGCATTGAATGCAGAACTTGCATAGAATGTTTACAAATAACTATTATATGCTGTGACAGGGCAGGCTGCAGGTGAAAAACTATTTTGTGGCAAGGTTAGGCTGAATTCATAATGCTTTAATGCCTTTTTGATTGATTGATTGATTGATTGATTGATTGATCAGCATGTTTAGAGATGTGAGGAGCATTCCATAGTCTGTGACAGTACATAGTAATAACTGATGTTGTAACTACCTTTCATATTAGTTAAATACTTTACATATGTATATTGTACGTGGTTTAGCTCCTTCACACAAAGCTAGTGATTTAAGAGAAATAAGACTTAAAGTCACTTATATTTTATATTATTAGCACTTTTAAAGTTAATTTCTGTGTTTTTAAAGTGTTCTTCTTGTGGCTTTTGAACGCTTGAACCTAACAATTAAAGGATTTTTATTTAAATAGGCCATTCTGGTCAGGCCGCTCTTTCAGCCACAGGACTGAAGGCACAGAACCCTACAGAAGCTCTGGTACAACAAAGCAGTTCAGGTGAGTACCTGTAAAACCCGTATGGTCCACTGTCCACTTACGTATATTTTCCAATTTTGTGTAATTCCAATTTTGTGTTTTGTGTAATTCCAATTTTAATAAGTAGACTGCTTGGTTTATTAACCATTACATGGCCAGTAGTGTTCAGAAATACCCCTCTGCCCCACCCCTCTCATCCATCTACAGTGCTAATTTCTGTCACTGTCCTCCTGCTGTGCATTCCCATCACATTTACACTGTTATTATTCTCTTCCCCTTTTTAAAAAAACTGTCATTGCTCCTCTTTCTCTTTTTATGCCTGCTGCGATCAGATTCTGATTCTAGTGATGATATAGAAGGTAAGAGTATTTTGAAATGACATTGAAATGAAACCCTTTCAATGATATGTTCATTATCTCCAAGAATGCTACACTCTCCTTCCTGCACACATTCACTCCTGTTAACTCCTGCAAACTCTCTTGTATATGTGGGTTTTATTGAAATTGTATTTCATTATTATAGTGTCAACAATATTGTGCCAAAAGGCTCTGCTCTGTAACTCTTGAAGTTTTTTGCTATTTTAAATTCAAATTTTAAAGTCATATTTTAATGTTATGTGGAATAAAATTATACTTAGCTTTCCAAGGTCAGCCATATTGCCTGCCCGACATTTTACATTTTGTTGAAAACATACAATTTTGAACTCATCCTAGAGCTTTCATTACATCATCCCAAAATCTGTGTCATATAATGTTGCGGCAGTGGCAGTGCAAAGTCATTCACAGCTCTTTTTTTTTCTTATTTCTTATAGAGCAACATGGTTTTGTGGGAAAAGGAGACAGAGGAGGAGGATTGATTTCTCCTTTGCAGTATCAATACTCTCCTGCTTTTGAAAGACCAGTTCCTCCTGCCCACAGTTTCAACCCACCTCAAACAGTTAACAATGCTAGTTCTGATAGGTAAGTGTTATCTGAACACTGTCCCTTTTTTCAAATTTAACATATATGTATTTGTCTGGGTGAATGTATATGATTAATTTTATATGATTAATTTAATATTTTATAAATTAATTATATTAATTTTATTAATTATATATTTTATATGACGTGCTGAAATCGCGTTTGGTCTCGTACTGTATCGAGTACCTTGTCAGTGTCGTGCGCTTTGCTTGGCCATTTGTTGTGATAAACAGGAAAGTGTGTTCAAGCGCCAGCAAAACACAGTGTAAA
>NW_015656027.1:51813-54915 GCF_001515625.1 Sinocyclocheilus rhinocerous | reverse complement strand
TGACTGCTTTTATTGTCCTCATTTGTAAGTCGCTTTGGATAAAAGTGTCTGCTAAATGACTAAATGTAAATGTATATGCTTACACTTTCTCTGTTTTATCTGTTGTGCTCTCTAACAGTTTTGGACGGCAGTCTGCCTTTGCATCATTTCCATCTGAGCCTGTCCGGGCTCCTCTCTTCCCAGACACCTTTACTTACCTTAACCCTGATGAGGCCACAGTTAACATTGTGGGTGTTCATCACATCCCAGGAAGCCCCAACACACTCCACCGTACAGTTGCCACCAATACACCCCCAAGCCCTGCCCTTCACCGTAGGCTTGGTGGTCCAAGTAGCCCTGCTTTGGGGCGACGTCTACTAACAGCCAATGGCGGCAGTGAACCAACCACTCCCAACAGCCCTCTTTTGGGTCGCAGTGGCAAGTTCATCCCGCCTAGCCCTGTGCTAGACCGCCACCACTCACCTGCTCCAGTTGCCTCTAGCCCAGAACACAAAGCCCCACCTAGGGGTCAGACCACTCCAGATGAGAGACATGGGGCAGAGCCCAGGCAAAGCACCAATTCTTTGGTTCAGCCTGGCCTTGCTACCCCTTTATTTCACCTAGAGCAATCCTGTAGCTCCTCACTGTTCTTGCCCCTGGATGTAACAGCGGGATCCATCGCAGAGAATTCTAAAAGTGTTCCAACAGAGAGCATTGAAAGTAGGAAAGCTCCCACTCCTACACAAGTGCCACCACAAGGAGCTGCGATTGCCTCAATATATGGTAAGATAAGAACTGCAGCTAGAAATCTTGAAAATCAAATCACTAAATACCAATACCCCCCCAAGCCCTGCCCTTCACCGTAGGCTTGGTGGTCCAAGTAGCCCTGCTTTGGGGCGACGTCTACTAACAGCCAATGGCGGCAGTGAACCAACCACTCCCAACAGCCCTCTTTTGGGTCGCAGTGGCAAGTTCATCCCGCCTAGCCCTGTGCTAGACCGCCACCACTCACCTGCTCCAGTTGCCTCTAGCCCAGAACACAAAGCCCCACCTAGGGGTCAGACCACTCCAGATGAGAGACATGGGGCAGAGCCCAGGCAAAGCACCAATTCTTTGGTTCAGCCTGGCCTTGCTACCCCTTTATTTCACCTAGAGCAATCCTGTAGCTCCTCACTGTTCTTGCCCCTGGATGTAACAGCGGGATCCATCGCAGAGAATTCTAAAAGTGTTCCAACAGAGAGCATTGAAAGTAGGAAAGCTCCCACTCCTACACAAGTGCCACCACAAGGAGCTGCGATTGCCTCAATATATGGTAAGATAAGAACTGCAGCTAGAAATCTTGAAAATCAAATCACTAAATGAAATAGATGTGTGTAATTATTTTATCAACTATTCAGCAAACCATTTGTTCTTTTTCAGCCGATGGACCTCCAGATATTAGAATCAATATCAAATTTGTTCAAGATACATCCAAATTTTGGTACAAACCAGAAATCTCAAGGGAACAAGGTGAGAGATTTGATGCCAGTTTTCATTCTTGGTTTTCTCTGAATCTGTGTAGAGTGGAGCCAAACCCGTCTATCATAGGGCAGGCCATATCAAGACACCATTTTGAACATTAATGTAGTTGCTGTGTTTTGCCTTTGTATGGATGTTTGGATGACTAGTGATATATTTACTCTTTTATGTTTTTTAGCCATCTGTATTCTTAAAGATCGTGAACCAGGAGCATTTGTCATTCGAGACAGTAACTCATTCAGAGGAGCATATGGCTTGGCCATGAAAGTAGCCTCTCCCCCTCCAATGGTGCAGCAGAAGAAAGGTAACTGCATGCATCACACAAATCATCACTGAACAGAACTTCATCCTCATTTATCTTTTGTTCTTACCATGAAGTTGGAGACATCACAAATGAGTTGGTACGACACTTCTTGATTGAAACCAGTGCCAAGGGCGTGAGACTTAAGGGTTGCCCAAACGAGCCCTACTTTGGTAAGAATGAATTTCCAGTGGCGATGCTTTTTATGATTTTCTGTCTGCTGTGTATTGTACTGACTTAAATTGGTACCTTCTGAATAGTAGTCTGTAGTCTTCCACCCATCAGCTTGCTTGTGTGCTATAACTTGTACTTTGTGTGTGTAAATGCGTTTACAGGATGTCTTTCTGCTCTCGTTTATCAACACGCCATGACACCTCTGGCTCTTCCATGCAAGCTTATGATCCCTACAAGAGGTGAGAATGATATTATCACCCAATTCCTGTAGCCCCTGTAATTGACCTCTTGTCAATAGATGGCATTTTTGTTTGTATTCTTTAATCATTGACTGACCTGTACTTGTCTCCATGTCTGACCTTTTTGTGAACAGATCCAAATGAAGAGGCCTTGGAGCTAGCTACACCAACAAGTTTAACTATGGATTTATTAAAGCAGGGAGTAGGTGAGTCTCTCTTTCATTTCCCTCATTGCTCTTTGTAAATATCATTTGTCTCCTAATTTCTTGTCAATTTTTCTACCTCTTCAGGACCTCCTAAACCTACTGAAGATTTTTATGGTAAATATGGCACATCATCTCCTAGCTGGCATTTGTGTCACTGTTTGCATGCTAATTTTATAGTAACTTCTGCCTATGAAAACCAACTACTCTCACCATGTGCACCTGAAACCAGTCCATAAAAGTATCTTTGACCTCAAATAATAGTTATGACATCCTTTTTTTCATGTCATTCCTTTTACATGGTATTGTTTTGGTGTTCTTTGAGACAAACAAGTTTCTAAATGCAATCTTTATTTCACACTTATTTTATCTCTTTCTCCCAGCATGTAATGTTTTGTACATAAACTCTGTGGATATGGAGTCACTGACTGGTCCACAGGCTGTGGCCAAAGCCATCACTGAAACACTTGCTGCCAAATCCTCTCCTACAGCAACCATTGTCCACTTCAAAGTGTCGACACAGGGCATCACACTCACTGACAATCAGAGGAAGTGAGTGGATTTAATATGATTCATTTTTAAATATTACATAGACAACTGTTAATGGGACAGTTCACCCAAAATTGAATATAACCCCATGATTTACTCATCCTCAAGCCATCCTAGGTGTATATGACTTTCTTCTTTT
>NW_015656027.1:43154-51723 GCF_001515625.1 Sinocyclocheilus rhinocerous | reverse complement strand
TCTTGGTTTTCTCTGAATCTGTGTAGAGTGGAGCCAAACCCGTCTATCATAGGGCAGGCCATATCAAGACACCATTTTGAACATTAATGTAGTTGCTGTGTTTTGCCTTTGTATGGATGTTTGGATGACTAGTGATATATTTACTCTTTTATGTTTTTTAGCCATCTGTATTCTTAAAGATCGTGAACCAGGAGCATTTGTCATTCGAGACAGTAACTCATTCAGAGGAGCATATGGCTTGGCCATGAAAGTAGCCTCTCCCCCTCCAATGGTGCAGCAGAAGAAAGGTAACTGCATGCATCACACAAATCATCACTGAACAGAACTTCATCCTCATTTATCTTTTGTTGTTACCATGAAGTTGGAGACATCACAAATGAGTTGGTACGACACTTCTTGATTGAAACCAGTGCCAAGGGCGTGAGACTTAAGGGTTGCCCAAACGAGCCCTACTTTGGTAAGAATGAATTTCCAGTGGCGATGCTTTTTATGATTTTCTGTCTGCTGTGTATTGTACTGACTTAAATTGGTACCTTCTGAATAGTAGTCTGTAGTCTTCCACCCATCAGCTTGCTTGTGTGCTATAACTTGTACTTTGTGTGTGTAAATGCGTTTACAGGATGTCTTTCTGCTCTCGTTTATCAACACGCCATGACACCTCTGGCTCTTCCATGCAAGCTTATGATCCCTACAAGAGGTGAGAATGATATTATCACCCAATTCCTGTAGCCCCTGTAATTGACCTCTTGTCAATAGATGGCATTTTTGTTTGTATTCTTTAATCATTGACTGACCTGTACTTGTCTCCATGTCTGACCTTTTTGTGAACAGATCCAAATGAAGAGGCCTTGGAGCTAGCTACACCAACAAGTTTAACTATGGATTTATTAAAGCAGGGAGTAGGTGAGTCTCTCTTTCATTTCCCTCATTGCTCTTTGTAAATATCATTTGTCTCCTAATTTCTTGTCAATTTTTCTACCTCTTCAGGACCTCCTAAACCTACTGAAGATTTTTATGGTAAATATGGCACATCATCTCCTAGCTGGCATTTGTGTCACTGTTTGCATGCTAATTTTATAGTAACTTCTGCCTATGAAAACCAACTACTCTCACCATGTGCACCTGAAACCAGTCCATAAAAGTATCTTTGACCTCAAATAATAGTTATGACATCCTTTTTTTCATGTCATTCCTTTTACATGGTATTGTTTTGGTGTTCTTTGAGACAAACAAGTTTCTAAATGCAATCTTTATTTCACACTTATTTTATCTCTTTCTCCCAGCATGTAATGTTTTGTACATAAACTCTGTGGATATGGAGTCACTGACTGGTCCACAGGCTGTGGCCAAAGCCATCACTGAAACACTTGCTGCCAAATCCTCTCCTACAGCAACCATTGTCCACTTCAAAGTGTCGACACAGGGCATCACACTCACTGACAATCAGAGGAAGTGAGTGGATTTAATATGATTAATGTTTTAATTTTACATAGCCAACTGTTAAGTGTTGTCTTGAATCAATCTTGTGTGACCTTGGAATAACAAAACTTAATTTTCCTTGTAGGATTTTTTTTCGTCGTCATTACCCAGTCAACATGATCACTTACTGCAATTTGGACTCACAAGACAGAAAGTGAGTATTTTGTATTTTAGTTGGCTTTTCTGCATGGTCCATGTATTACATTTCATCCATTCAGAAATATAATTCTGCATTAAATTTAGTATGAGCCTCATATCCCATTGTTTTCACAGGTGGAATAAAGTAGAGGGTGGTGTAGCAAAGTGAGTATACCAATTATCAATGTCAATAATTCTGTTAAACACTCAGAAAAAAATAACTAATAAGACTTTACTCTGGTTTATAATGCAGACTTTTTGGGTTTGTGGCTCGAAAACAAGGAAGCACAGCTGATAATGTGAGTCATCTGTTTGCTGAGCTGGAACCAGACCAGCCCGCTTCAACCATTGTCCATTTTGTCTCCAAATTCATGCTGAACACCCAGAAACCTTGAGTGACCACCTAGCAACCATCTTGGTTTCTCCACGTGTCTGAATTTTCTCACCAAAGAGGATTTGGTTATACTTATTTTTCCAGAGTGGATTATTCTTTTTACATACATTATTACTTTATTTTTTGTTTAATAACTCTGGTGGTTGGGCTCTTACTCTTTCTTCTTTGTGAAGATTTGAAAATTATGCAGTTTTTTTAGGTGAAGATCTTGCTGAAAAAAAAAGCAGATTAAGAATATGTCAGGGTTAAAGTACTGTAGTAAGTGTAAATGACCGGGATAAAAGTTGTCCCCCTGGCCTTCTTCATTAGGAGGCAGGATTTTACAATAAAAAATACAAATAATAAAATACAAATAATATGCCAACATTGTGATTGAACAACCAAAGGTAGAGTTCAGAAAAAAATAATGTCTGAGAATTATTTACTTTTTATTTTATAAAAAAAAAAAACAAGAAAAAAAAAAAAACAAGATCAGACAAGTCAAAAACTCCAAATTCTTCTTTCTGTGTCCTCCTGTGAAAAGTATGAAGAAGCCATTTTGCATGTTTGCTTGCAAGAATCACAAGAGTAAGTTATTTTCTCTGAATTCAGAGGACTTTAGTTTGCTCTGCTGTTACTCAGAAAAGCATTTTGCAGAATTTAGCTTTTCACTTCAAATAACAGACCAAATCTGTTGAAATAATGGCAGAAAATCACCTTGCCAAACTGATCACCACATGAAGACTTGCTACACTTGCCTGTGGACATGGAACTAGCAACTACACTGCAGTCACTGGAAACTTTACGCTGAAATTCCATATTCATATGGATAGTAAAAAAAAACACACTGGCTCTACCTACAAATGTCCTATGTGTTGGGTAGTAGATGTTAAGCTTTTACTGAACTGTGCTCAACATCCCATTCACAGCTTTGCCCCAGTCAGTGACAAAAATAAGACAACATTTTGTTGCATACTATTTGAGTGCATGGGTAGGTCCATTTTGTACTTGTCTTTAAAATGTATTATGACAAACCATGACATTTAATGAATATTTATTTTTGTTTCAGTATTACTCATGGGTAACTAATATTTAAAAATAGTCTATACTCTAGAGAAAATAAACGACTTAAAAGTAAAAAAAAAATAATTATTTTAGCTAAAATATCAAAATCAGGTTTTGAGAAGCTCTTGATGTAAAATGTATGTTACAGTTTTTGTCTTTATTTGAATGTGTGTTCACTGTGTCACTGTGTTAGGCGATTTAGAATGAAAAGGCATGAATGTGGAAGAAACTAAAAAAAAATATTTTAGATAAAAAAAACACCAATATATGTATAGAAATTTGTCATGAGTGCTGTAATTATGTGTGTGATTAAAATAGCTCCTGGATTGATATGGATTATGTTATTGGTCAAAGGGAGGTCAGCTATTTGCTGTTTTCTGTGGAAATGTAAAAGAGGCAATGTAACAATATGTTTACCAAAAGTATATAGAATTTCATGTAATGCACTTTCCATCCTGTCAAGGACTAGGTTGTTATAGTAGGTTCATTCTCTGTTCACCATCATTAAGTGCTTTATAATCATAGATGGGGCAAAAGAGATTGAATATTTTAAAAAAAAACAAATCTGAAGTAACTGACAGGATGAAAAGTGTTTTATTGTCTGGAAATGTAACAATATGTTTGCCAAAAGTATATAGAATTTTGTGTAATGCTCGTTCCATCCTGTCAATGACTAGGTTGTTATAGTAGGTTCATTCTCTGTTCACCATCATTAAGTGCTTTATAATCATAGATGGGGCAAAAGAGATTGAATATTAAAAAAAAAACTGACAGGATGAAAAGTGTTTTATTGTAGATTTCTCTATAACAAGAGGCAATGGTGGTACACTTAAACTCTGAGTTAAGTTCGTCATTAGTAGAAAGTCAAAGCAGTTCACCTAAAATGTGTTAGCAGTGCAATATTTACTGTCAGGTTTTACTGTTTTTCAAATGTGAATTCTGGAGCTGCAACACGTTCATGGATGAAATGAGAGAAACTGTGGGGTTTACAGTCAATTTTGTCTATTTTCAAATGGTCAAAAAGGAGCAATTTGACAAACCATGTGCAGTTGAAAATAAAATAAAAAAACATAAAGTGAACCATTTGTTAAATGGTGATCATCTTGAAAATATATTGAAAGAGATGTTCATTATCTTGTGCTTAAACTGCTGTCATTTTGTGTTATTACAATAGTAATAATAATCGGTTCGTGGTACTGTATAAGTTTCTCAGCAGATGGCAGTGTTGTTTCAAATTAAGGACCACATTAAGTGACAAACATCAAAACACAGCATTAGATTCAGCAAAGGAGAAAATATTTTAGTTCCACAGTGTGAAGCCTTAAACAGCACAATCTTTGTAACCACCCTCTAATTTATACTGAACTGTTACACCACAGACTGATTCAACAGGTGACTTAATCAGAGCTTAAACAATGACTTCCCTCCATCATGATGCTGAGTGCAAGGACAGCTATGAGAGTCAGATATGAGTGCTTAGATTCAAGTCAGATAAACAGATTTGTAAGTAGCTCAAACTGAATGCCAAAAGTATGACCTCGTGTTTTATTCTTCTTCTTCTTCTTCTTTTTCTCTCAAAATAGATAGATCTCTGCCATACCTGAAAAAAAAAATCTGAATTGGCTGACAGTGTAAATTCAATCTAAGCCCCTATTTATACTGACTGGAATTTTCCATGAAAAACATTCCATGGAAAACATCATTTTACATATCTGAAAATAATTCACCTAAAAGGTGTTAGCAGTGCAATATTTACAGTCAGGTTTTACTGTTTTTCAAATGTGAATTCTGGAGCTGCAACACGTTCATGGATGAAATGAGAGAAACTGTGGGGTTTACAGTCAATTTTGTCTATTTTCAAATGATCAAAAAGGAGCAATTTGACAAACCATGTGCAGTTGAAAATAAAAAAAAAACATAAAGTGAACCATTTGTTAAATGGTGATCATCTTGAAAATATATTGAAAGAGATGTTCAGTATCTTGTGCTTAAACTGCTGTCATTTTGTGTTATTACAATAGTAATAATAATCGGTTCGTGGTACTGTATAAGTTTCTCAGCAGATGGCAGTGTTGTTTCAAATTAAGGACCACATTAAGTGACAAACATCAAAACACAGCATTAGATTCAGCAAAGGAGAAAATATTTTAGTTCCACAGTGTGAAGCCTTAAACAGCACAATCTTTGTAACCACCCTCTAATTTATACTGAACTGTTACACCACAGACTGATTCAACAGGTGACTTAATCAGAGCTTAAACAATGACTTCCCTCCATCATGATGCTGAGTGCAAGGACAGCTATGAGAGTCAGATATGAGTGCTTAGATTCAAGTCAGATAAACAGATTTGTAAGTAGCTCAAACTGAATGCCAAAAGTATGACCTCGTGTTTTATTCTTCTTCTTCTTCTTCTTTTTCTCTCAAAATAGATAGATCTCTGCCATACCTGAAAAAAAAAATCTGAATTGGCTGACAGTGTAAATTCAATCTAAGCCCCTATTTATACTGACTGGAATTTTCCATGAAAAACATTCCATGGAAAACATCATTTTACATATCTGAAAATAATGAATATAATTAATTTCTAATTATATATTATTGGGGAATGCAACATGACCTAGTAGAGAGGCAAATAAAATTCAGAATTCACTATATAATATATGACCTCGTGTTTTATTCTTCTTCTTCTTCTTCTTCTCTCAAAATAGATAGATCTCTGCCATACCTGAAAAAAAAATCAGATTTGGCTGACAGTGTAAATTCAATCATCGATATCTAAGCCCCTATTTATACTAACTGGAATTTTCCATGAAAAACATTCCATGGAAAACATCATTTTACATATCTGAAAATAATGAATATAATTAATTTCTAATTATATATTATTGGGGAATGCAACATGACCTAGTAGAGAGGCAAATAAAATTCAGAATTCACTATATAATTGAATGAGTTGAGAGAGGGTTTACTGATGACAAAGTTCTCCATGCTTCTTTATTCTCCAGCTTGGGTCATTTCTATTTCAGCATGACAAGTGCTCAAAGAAATGTCCATAGAGATATGGTTTTCTGAGTCTGGTGTGGAAGATCTTCAATGGCCAAGTATAAACCTGAACCCCATTGCACCTTCAGGATCAACTGGACCTCACTGATGTTCTTTTATCCGAATGAGAGTATATATCTAATTTCCATCATCTACTCCAGGGGTTTTCAAACCTCTCCATGAAGTACCCTCAGCACTGCACGTTTTGTATGTCTCCCTATATCTGACACACCCACTTCAGGTCTTGCAGTCTCCACTAATGAGCTGATGAGTTGAATCAGGTGTGATAGATGAGGGAGACATACAAAATGTGCAGGGCAGGGGGTACTCCAGGACAGGTCTGAGAACCACTGATCTACTCTAATTGTAAGCCTTTCCAGAAGGATGCCAGCTGTTAAAGCATAAAAGGGAGGAATACATGGTTTATTTGCCTTCCTTTTGAGATTAAATGTTCAACAAGACACATAAGGCAAATACTGTTTGATGATGGTAGTCCTATGTGATTTAGTATTGATCATCTTGTTAAAGTGTGTTGGGAATTGTTTGCGTTCCTAATTTACAGGGCATATTGATCTATTATTGTATAATTTCAATGGCATTCATATTTTATTTTTTATTATATTTTATTTAAAAATTGTATTTGTTAAATTTCAAGTAAATATGATGATATATTGACATTTTCTGTCAGGAGCATGCCTTTTGTTATAATTTACACTTTTAAAAAAAAACTATAAAAAACACTGAAAAACTCTTGCTCGACATTTGCTGATTCAGGTGAAACACGTTGTCATTCAGAAGTTCTTTCCACAAAATTGTTTTTGTCCTGTAAATCTTTTTATATTCGGACAAAACTTTAACACATAACTTGTCCCACACCATAAACCCATGAATGAGGTGTCAAATCATGGCAGCTTATTGAGGGGTGTGCTATGACATTTTTAAATCATCGGGTGCATGATGAAAATTCTGCCGAAAAAATCCCATAGATTTAACAAGAAAATTGTGAGATCTACGGTGACCGAGAAGTGCAAAACAAATCACAATTCTGAAAACAAAATAACAAATTACAAACGCAAATGCAAGTCTAAAAAACAAAATAACAATTCAGAAAACACAACAACAATTCAGAAAACATTATAACAAGTCAGAAAACACAATGACAATTTCGAAAACAAAATAAGTCAGAATAACAAGTCAGAAAACACAACGACAAATCAGACAAACCGGAAGAGGCAGGATGGATTAGTCGTTGTGTTTTCTGACTTGTTATTTTGTTTTCGAATTTGTCATTGTGTTTTCTGACTTGTTATAATGTTTTCTGAATTGTTGTTGTGTTTTCTGAATTGTTATTTTGTTTTTTAGACTTGCATTTTATTTTTTACCACTATTAGACATACATAGTACATGAGACCACACTACTTCAGACCCTACCCAGATTTATGGAATGCATGTGGAGAGGGAATCAGAAATGGTACAGATGCTCCTCAATATTACAGTCATGTTCTATTTGTTCTGCATCTTACTGTACAGCCATTCTCTTATTATGAACACTGGAGGGGAAGAAAGAAAGAAAGAAAGACTAAATCTGTGTCGCTGCGAACAAAGCACGAATTGATGGTTTAGTATTGAATTAACATAGTTTGTGGTTTCATCATTTTATCTTTAATGACTATAATCGTTAGTCATATTTGTGTTCAGTTCAATTTATTTAGCGCTTTTTATAATACACATATCCCAATACAGCTTTACAGAAGAAAAAGGAAAATAAAGATGATAAAGGAAAAGAACATACAGTAGTCAACACTGCAGGCTTTAGGACCCAGGTATATAAATTAATCTCTTTGAATCATTCATTAGAACAGCTCTACTGTCAAGTCCGTCTAGGCTGAATTAATATCAAGTGCAATTCTGATAGTGGAACTCCCCGAGGACAGTCAAGTGATGCGCTTGCATTTACGCCCTTCTTTCTGTCTAACAATGTTTTCAGTGTTTTTTGGGCATGCATTACTTCTCTACTGATGTTGTTTTTAAAATCTTATATACTACCTTTAATTTTAGAGGAGTTGTTGAAGAAATAGAAGCACGTGATAAAGATGCGATCTCTTTGGTTTATATTGGGATTATCGCTTTAGCTGGTACTTATGGAGAAGGTAGCGGAAGCTCAGCGAGCAGGTAACAAAATCGCCTGTTCTTCTTGTAGAAATATTGCAGTTATAAAATTTCATTTAGAATGTAATTTGTCCAGCGTCCATTAGAACTGTAGATGTATTATTCAACCTACACTATTTTATATTGTGTACTTGCGTCTCGCAGTTTTCCCTGAACAAAACTCCTAATTTGCTGCTTGTTAATAGTGAGTAAGGTAGTAGTTAAGTTTTGGTATTGGGTGGATTAAGGGATCTAAAATACGGTTAATGCAGAATAAAGCATTAATATGTGCTTTATAAGTACTAATAAACAGCCAATATATA
>NW_015656027.1:38329-42857 GCF_001515625.1 Sinocyclocheilus rhinocerous | reverse complement strand
ATAAGTGGGCCGGTCTAAGGCATGAAACTCCAGGGCTGAAAATGAGTCCCACTCCGGCCTTGGGTGTGACATATATATATATATATATATGTATATATATATATATATATATATTGTAGATAAATACCATTTTTACATTACATTAAAACAATTCTTTTTATGTTTTTAATAAAGAAATTTGCTTTTGATTTTTTCTAAGTTTTATGCAATATAAATTTCCAGCCTGCAAGGCATCCTTTCATTATCTAAACTTCTACACGCTTTTTATGACATTGCTTACAGTATGTAGAGTTGTTCAAAAAAAACTTTAACATCTGGTGATGTCAGAGTAGACATTTGTCATGTTCACTGTATCTTTCAATATCTTTCCAACTTTTTTTCAGTTTGTACCTTGCATTATAATATGCCCACATACCACATACCATTATAAATTCACCTGAATTTAGAATTATTAAGAGACTACAATCTTTTACTTTATGGTACAGCACATCCGGGCCCTTTCCACTTGCATAACTACTTAGAGCTTGTGGGAACATGATGCTCATGTCTTGAATTGATGTAATATATTTGTTTACACTTGTTTACACATAGTCTATATCATAATAGGTGGTTCAGCTCTTGTAGACATTTCCATGTTCTACAATCTACCAAGTGTTACAATAAACCAAGACCAGGTTGACTGAATGCAGTGGTGCATATTAATGGAACTTATAAAACTAGTTAGCCATTCCACTGATGGCAAAGAAAATCCACTAAAAGGTGTTATATCAACAGATAACTATTTTTGCTGTTAAGATAAGGACAGTACTGGCAAGGCCTGTCCATAAAGCTTTGCAAGGAAGATACTAAGCTCGCTCCACCAAGTTTTGTTTGGATTTCCGCTCAATGTTTGTTAATTGTGAGTGAAGAACTGGGAAAAATCCAAAGCTTCCCACACAGACAAAACAGGAGCACACCACCCCTGAAGAAGAGTCATAATTATAAACAATTTTTAGTAAGATCAGAACCCTCCTGGTCAATTATTCCATTTACAAGGCAGTTGTTGAACTGGTCTGTACATGACCAAGACTGGACCAGTACATACTTTTCCTACTTTAGACTGATTTTGAATGCTTATGGTCACTTTGAAAACAGTTGAAAAGAATTCTAACATGCACAGTATACAGTGCATAGAATGCATGATCTCAGTGGAAGTGATTATGTATCTCCACTTCGATGCATCATATTTTGGTGACAAACGTTGTCATTCTGTCAGTATTCATTTTTTCTTTCAGTTCACTGGAATCACTTTAGTTTTAATTGTAAAGGAGGGATTGTGCCTCCATGTCCTTCTGTTCTGATTCTGATGAATGCTGCATTGTGAATTAAACAGAAAATTCATTCCATTACTTCACTCTGCCAAAATCCCACTCTTACATAAAGGCATACATGCTAAAAACTTTGTGACATGATGATTCAAAGTTGAGAATCAGCATAGAATACCTTTCAAGGCAAATGTTCTGATGCACTAATATATACATGTGTGTGTGTGTGTGTGTGTGTGTGTGTGTGTGTGTGTGTGTGTGTGTTTTTAAAAGTACTTAAGTACCAAAAGTAAATTTCCTTTTTCATGTAAACACACTGTTTTTTATTGTTGTATGTAATACTTGCAGTATGCCTCTGAAGCAACTTACAATACATTATGCCTACAGAATACACTGACTAGCTTGCAGTATCTTTGGAATAAAGAGCTTAAGAATTAAAACCTATAGAAATGAAAGTGAGTTGACAAAAAACAATTTCATTTAACACCCCTACCCACCTCTACAAAAGCAGGATGGTAGTTATCTCAGACAGCAACACAACACAACTGATGTATAACTCACAACACAGCAACACCCCTGTAGCTGTATAACTTTACAACAGCAAAACTGCTTTAACAAAAAAGCAAAACAGCAAGATTTATTTGACAACAAATCAAAAATGTAAAAAAAAAAAAGCTCTCTAATTGCTCTCACGGTACTTTGATGTCATACACAGAACAGTCTGTGCAGTGCTGCTTCAAGTCAAATGCCTATTGTGTTTTGTTAGGAGACGCACAACAGTTCTTCTGTGGCTTTATAGGTAATATTTTCATTTACACAATTTTGCAAAATCAGACAATATCGTGTCTAATACATACCACATTATTACAGTTTTTGTTGATTGCTTTGGTACTAATTTCACAAGTATGTGGTAAAACCTCACAACTGTTAGTACAAAACTCAAAGCAGATCATCAAAAAAGCTGTTTTTTCAAACATGTAATCACATGTTCAATTGACTAAGTACAAGACACAAAATTACACGTTAACTTTTTCACCACACCTAATCAGTGTCATCAAAGAAATACCTTTCATATGAAGTACTTGTCTTTCACAATGCAATGCTCACAATTCTTTTGATATCCTTCTCTTCTGATTTGAGTAAATACATTTGACCAACACTTAATCCAACTGCTCTTAATGGTTAATCACTGAACCGTTTGGTAAACCTATACATTTTAAATTGATTTGTTAGCTATGCAGCATATGGATTTCGGGAACTACACAAATAAAATGAGTGTTTGCACAAACATCTAAATTACATGTAACCACACATGATGAATACTCATTATTGCTTATTGATGTCACATAGTGGTAATCACAATTGGTCACTATATATAAAAGTGGGGGTGTAAACACTGGAAATTTCTTTCAACATGGAGCAGGATAGACAGAAAGGAATAGGACGAGCTCGTGGACAAGGGATCCAAATTCATCAAACATGTTACAGTATTCTTACAGTATGATATTTACTTTACTTTGTCAATACAGTATACTATGTTCTATGCTTAGAATTGACAGAAAACCCCATAGTGGTGGCCGTGTGCTGACCGCCCAGTAGGAGTGGGCAGTGGTGGAAATGGTGAGAGCCAGGAATGATATACGGGTGTTAGAAATAAAGCAGGCAATTGAGGAGGATGCTGATGTGAACCATCACAAGTACATATTTGTTGATGAAGTGGGCTGTAACCTGGCCAAAACTCATCGCTGTGGACGGAACATCATCGGCCAACGGACCACTGTCCAAGTGCCTGGACAACGTGGAGGAAACATCTCCATGTGCGCAGCTATCTCTGAAGATGGTGTCATAGGACGTAGGCCATTACTTGGCTCCTTTAACGCTGCACATCTCATTGAGTTTCTCAATGAAATTGAGCCGGCCTGTCAAGGTGAAGGGGTCCCCTATGTAATTGTGTGGGACAATGTCAGGTTCCACCATGCAGAGGTTGTTCAAGCATGGTTTCAGGCCCATCCCCGATTCATGACCCTCTACCTGCCTCCATATTCTCCTTTCCTCAACCCTATTGAGGAATTTTTCTCAGCATGGAGGTGGAAGGTCTATGATCGCCAACCCCTTGAGCGCGCCACCCTCCTTCAGGCCATGGATGAGGCATGTGATGACATCAGTGTAGACCAATGTCAAGCATGGATTTGCCATGCCAAAAGGTTTTTTTCCAAGGTGCATGAACAATGATGACATTCATTGTGATGTGGACGAGAATCTATGGCCAAATGATCAAGACAGGCTTGATCCAAATTAATGTAATGTGTGTGCACTAAATATGTGTTTTTTTTGTTTGTTTTTGTTTTTGTTAATTTGTTTTATTTAAATGTGTAGATTTCATTATTGAAAGTAAACCTATGTTACAATTCTATCTGAAAAATAAAAACAAATTTGCCCATATGATTGGAGAGGATGTCTTCATTGATCCTTCACTTGATTACACATAAGATAGATATTATGGAAATTATAGATTCTGTAAAAGTTGGGTAATGTAAGTGTATTGCCTAATGTGAAAACTGTGTAATCTGTCATTTACAGTACTGTAGCATACTAATTTCAGCACTAAGGCCGATTTGAAACACGTATCTTGTATTGTTTGCTATTAAATGAACTGATTGTTAAAAGTACTAAACTGAAAGAAGATCATACTGTTGTGTTTCGGTGATTAAACCAAATGTTGTCATTACATATTACAATAATCTCACGTTTGAAACCGTGATTATGTGGACTGAAAATATGTGCAACTGAATAAAAGCATTACATCAGGTTTTGAAAGAATGACAAGCTGTGTTACAAGTGTGATCAGTTTGGATTTTTGTACTAAGAGTTTTGAAAAAGTACACCTTGTGAAATTACTACCAAAGCGATCAACAAAAACTGTAACAATCAATCTATCAATCAGTCTGTCTGTCTGTCTGTCTGTCTGTCTGTCCATCCATCTGTCTGTCTGTCTGTCTGTCTATCTGTCTGTCTAGGGTATATACACAGAAAATTAGTGTAGAAGCCATTTTCACTCAGAAATTACTATAAATTTCACAAAGCAAGCAAGTAATGCAATGAGACAGACAGACAGACAGACAGACAGACAGACAGACAGACAGACAGACAGACAGACAGACAGACAGACAGACAGACAGACAGACAGACAGACAGACAGACAGACAGACAGACAGACAGACAGA
>NW_015656027.1:2398-36727 GCF_001515625.1 Sinocyclocheilus rhinocerous | reverse complement strand
ACCCATGGTACGGCAGCAAAGTTCCTTGATTATTACACCGGAATTACATAAAAATATGTCAATTCTATTATTAATAAATTTTATTTTTATTTATTTCTTTATTTATTATTTGTTTGCAGCAGGCGCAATGATATTACGCAGCGCCTGAAAATAGGCTTATTGGAAGTTAGCTAGCTGGGACTATTTTCAAGCGCTGCGTAATATCATTGCGCCTGCTGCACCCATGGTACGGCAGCAAAGTTCCTTGATTATTACACCGGAATTACATAAAAATGTCAATTCTATTATTAATACATTTTATTTTTATTTATTTATTTATTATTTGTTTTGGTTTTTTACACAACCTGAATACGATTTTAAAGAGTTGCAGTTCTCTGTATTTTACAGCCTGCTGTATTCTACAGTTCAAATGTGACTGCTAAAAATTAGCGACATTATTACTTTTATTTTTTACTGTATTTTGAACGGCACTTAGATTAATAAACAAATTCTGTAATATTTATTTGGAAAATAAAAAGTCAATTACTTGATACTGGTCTTACCTACCTCAAATGTTTGAATGTTAGTGTATATATAACAATATTCCTAGTTACTCTCTATTTTGCTCCACCAATGAAAATTCAAAGCAAGATCAACCATTGTGTCTCAGCAACAGGTTTTTGTTTCTGACTCCCTTATAATACACAAAAAGAAATTTGTTGTAACCACAGACAAGCATAACAAACAGTGATATAAATAGAGAAACCTCACAGTGCTGCTGGACTTTCTACCAGCAATCTTGTATAAATAGTAAATAAAGTGAGTCAAAGAGATTTAAGATAGAACATGCAGCAGTCTACATAAACAGGCTTTGGTTAAAATCCAGAAAATTTGATTGTATCAGATTAATTTTATCATTGCTATACTGGCCATTTTTGGGGCTCAACTTCTCAATTTAAATCTAGACTCCTCACTTCAGCCTGGCATACACTTGCTTTATCTCTCAACCATTATGAGAGAGAGAAAATAGTTATGCTGTGTTAGACAGGTCTGCAACAATCACCAACCAATCAAGTGATTGGAACATGAATCACCTTCAGTGCCAGCATTTCATTTACAACTACCTGCATCCCTCTAGTGTTAGCTTTGTCCGCCATTTTTAAATTAGTCTTAGTCTTGGTGTTAAATGTACTTTTTAGTCATAATATTTAGTCAACCTTGTCCTTTGTTTAGTCAAGTTTTAGTCAACTAAATATCGGAGCATTTTAATCCAGTTTTAGTCAATGAAAACTTTTTGCCACATTTTCATTGTGCTAGTTAAACTGATAAAAAATATGTTTTGCTCAATTATAATCGAAAAAAAGTGTTTTGTTATTTTTACATTTCTGGTATTGCACTTTCACCAATAAGCACAAATCAATAGAATGTGGACTCATACAAGTTTACCTCATCTAGTGTACTGATTTATTTTAGGCTATTTCAAATTAATATCAAAAAAATTAGATATGCACTCTCTGTCTACATTATGAAAATGGGCAAAAACATATTTTAACAGTGAAATTCTTAATAGTAATTCCAATCATTCTAAATTGCAATAATGTTTCTCTATTAAAACAACAGCGGCTGAGTAAGTACATTCATTCAGCAACCACAATCACAAACAAAATATTCGATATCTCATTACAGAACACAGACTGGCTGAACAACAATTTAATTTAAGATGAACATCTCACATGGAGAGCACTAAACTTCAGATTAAGCCAAGTTCACACTACAGGATTTTAAGCCTGATTTAAGCCCGATTTGCAAGGCAATGAGTTTGGGCAGGGACAAGTCTGGCTGTGATCGGGAGAAAATCGGTGGGTGATCAGCACTTGGCAATCTTTATGTGTGAACTACCCAGTGACGTATCAAAGAGAGTTGCTGACGCGTCCCCGACGCCAAACAAATATCTAGCATGTTAAATATAGCCTAGTTCACACTACACGACTTTAAAAGTCGGCAGATTGCTGTGCTGTTCAGACTACATGACTTCCCGATTGTCCATTTTCAATTAAACAACTCCTGTTTCACCTGTTGCTTCGCGTCATTCCCGTTCTACTTCTCGCGTGTGTTTTTGTGACCAAATGTGGTTTGGGGACCGGATAGAGTCATTGGGTGACAGAGTTGTTGTCAGCTTGTGTAGTGTGTCACCCCCTGTTGCGGATCATTTACGTAGTGTGAACACCACAACAACTTCAAGACAGACAGCAAGTCATGTAGTCTGAACAGCAAAGTGATCTGCCAACGTTTAGTCGTGTAATGTGAACTTGGCTTTAGACATCACCTTTAAGTCTGTTTTTCCCATTCATTACATTTTTTTTTCTTTGCCACAGTCACCTTTGTTTTGCTCACCGGGTGCTGTAGGATAGGATATTAAGGCATATTTTGAGATGGTCCTCACTGCAGAACACAAGATCCAGGGGACGAGGTTGGATCCAGATCCAACTCCTCCCACCTTACATATACCCCGCCCCCTGGATCTTTGTTCTGCAGTGAGGGGCTACTGCATATTTTCCTGTAATGCTGGTTTGAAACAATACGAATTTTACAAAATGCCATACAAATGAAAAATTACTTTAAAAATTAATTTGTAACAATTTATTTGTAATTAAACATGGTCTGGAGCTCCTAATGTCATCACACTACGAAATATTAAAAAAAACTTAACAGTAGTACTTATTTCCAAAATACAGTAGAACTAAGCAAGTGTCTTGTGTACAATCTTGTTTGTGTGATATTTATTTTATACAGGTTCTAAAAAGTTAATATTGAGTAACTTACATTTCCACCAAAACATAGTCAATTACATATTTTTATCTTCAACAATGGCAAATATTTCTAAAAGTGCTAAAGCATCAAACTTTGTGTGTCACTAAGCAATGCACAGACTTAAGTGTTTATGGAGCAATCCCTGTTCGTAACATTCAGTTATCATTCCATGTTACCAACACTGCGATTTCCTACTCCTGCTTACAGGTGAGCAGAACCCCACTCCGAGCAATCCTGGAGTGAAAGAAAACACTGACAAAAATGGTCCTCACGCCACGCAAAAATCCCACAACCCTACCCAGCTTTCACTGAACAGCAATCAGATATTCTAAGGGCATTTAACAAATATCAGCATTCCTGGATAACCGCTTGGCAAATCAATTTAGAGAACTGGAACTAACGGTTGTACAGTAGTAATTGTTTACATTTTAATAATTATCTGCAAATAATACTTCTGGAATCACGGTACAATGAAGTCAAAAAGTATTCCTATCAGATGCTAGAAAGCCAAACTTGCCATGTTTGGCTTCCAAACATTCCTTACAAAAATTATTTTACATTATCTTTGTTCACACTAACAAAGACAACCATATTAAATGACAAAGGAAACTAAACGAAATCAAGGATCTGACAAAATCTCGATCCAAGACTACATTTTCCATTGGCATTCCATCCTACTGACAACCTCAACCATTATATTTACTTTCCACAAAATGTATAACTAGAATTTGATGAGATTTTTTTTTTTTTATCTAGCGCTATTCCTAACAAGAGGACAAACATAAAAATAATAAAACAAAAGCTACTCATACTTAAAATAATAAAATGTTCTGATTTTGAAGTAACAGTTTAAGAGATGGAGAATTCCTTTGAATCTCATGTCTTAATGCTGGTTCCATTATGTGCCGTTGTGCCTTCACTAGCAGCCGTTGTCATGGGACTAAGTTCAGTGGCTATAGCTACTTCCGTAGTCTCCTCCTGTGCTCTTTGATTGCGGTAATGACATGTGATGATAAAGGCACTACAGCCCAGATAAACCACAGTCAGCAGAGTGAAGTAAAAGAAATAAACAAAAAACTGCAAGAGAAAGAGAGAAACAGAATCAGGCCAAAATCTTTCTGCATTGTAAGGTTATAATATAAAGGGAAACTTTCTGCATTGTAACATTACTGTACTTTCTTCTTCTATTAACAAGTTGGTGGTATCCATAACTGGTCCTGTTTTTCTGTGTAACTATTAACTGAAGTCAATCTAGAAAATTACACACCTGAGACTGAACATTCAAAGCCAATCCCCTCTTATCTGCCACAATGATAGTGATGATCGTTTTCAGGACTGTTCCAAGAAAAGTGTTTACTCCAAACACTAAAGCACACAGTTCTTTAGTGAGAGAGGAGGCAATCTGGAAACTGAGAAGAAAAATACAAAATGAGTTAAAAGAACAAAATGCAGAGCACAGATATATATATATATATTTTTTTTTTTTTTTTTAAGTTTATTTTAATTAAATGGTTTAATTTCCTTAGTGGTATTTAGTTTTAGTTAAAAGCTCCTCATGTGGCAAACTACAACAAACTTGAACTTCAAAGCAAAATTCTTGCTCTCCATGAAATAAGAATGTTTTCACAGGTGCATACATATCTACTTTTAAAACAGTGACTTTGAAACATTGAATGCAATGTGTGCCAGCGTTTGTAATGTCATTTATTTAACAAAGACAACACATTAAAAAAAAAATCCTTTAAATAATAATAAAAATAAATAAAAAAATAAATAGTTTTCTACAACTCACATAGCGATTGGCACCAGGAATTGGTAGAAGCCTCTGAACAGGGCATATGCCACATAGCAAACCCAGATATTATCTGTGATGCCCATGAGAAGCAGTAGACCGGCCTGTGCCGCAGTGATCAATCCAATCACCAGCTCAGACCAAAGATTCCATCGAATTTTCACATATCCTGCTGCAAATGACGTGATTGCACCTATGGAGCACGAAAAGTGTGATTGTCATGTAATATTCATCCAATGCCAATGAAAAAAAACATCTATTCTCACAAAGTTCAGATCTGTGCATAAAATATTTTCTACTTTTGTGTAATTTACACCAGGGTTCTTCATTCCTACTCCTGAAGAGCCACTTCCCCGCAAAGTTTAGCTCTAACTCTGATTAAATGCACCTAAATCAACATAAAGGTCATAAAGGTCTTTGGGTTTACTTGGAAGAAACTCTGCAGGAAAGTGGCTTTCCTGGACCAGGAATAAGGAGTTATGCTTTACAAGCATGCGTCATGCCAAAGCTCAAATGTTGAGGAACATGAACTTTGCTTGTTCTCACCAAATAGTAAACCAGCATGTATAATGTTACCTATTAAATCCTAGTTTTAAAAAAACAACAACAACTGTTAGTCACAATGACCTGTCATATACACTGAGAACCCTGATAGTGAAATTGAAACTCTGGCCAGTACAGATAAACAGATAATTATTTTCATGTTTCAAAAAACTAAAATCTAATACTATATAACCAATTTGTCTGCTAAAGTGAATTAGACATCACAACATGTTAATGTACAGTATGTATGAGTATCCACTGTATAAAATTTTAATAATAAATATAGCTGCAAGCATAAATTAAGGGGCCAAGCACTATAGAAGCAAGCATCAGGCCAACTGCAGAAATGAGTAGGCCTAGCTGAAGCTGATTTTAGTCAAAATGGCTGAAAAAACAAATACAACCACAAGTAATATGATTTAATGGCTTATCAAGTTTGACTAATTGTTTTATATATATATATATATATATATATATATATATACATATGGTGACTACAACACACTATAATCCATCTTACCTAATAATGTAGAGGCAGATTCAACTGCTCCATTGTAGACATGTATTTTATCTGTGGCAGGGTAGACTTCATTCCACAGGATGTGCACATAAAATACAACTAAATAGTAACCAGTGGAGTTGAACACCCACCACAAGCTCCAAAGCCTTAAACTAGGTACTTTCACAACATTCTTTAACTCCTTCAACATCTGAATAAACACTGAATTTGTCCAGGAAGATGATTTGTGGTTACTGCCTTGTGCAGCCATACTGCCATCCTTCTCTTCAGGCTTCATTCTGGCCAATTCCGATTGAGCTGCTTCCTTCCTTTCCTCGTCCAGACGGGCTTGGTTGAAAAACAAGCTACGCTTGGGCCATGGCAGGCAGAAGGACAAGAGCAGCCCAAAAGTGACAAGCCCCAGAGAGACTGCACTTAACGTCCTGTATGATATGCCCCCTAGTGACACACATATCTGACCAAGAACAGAGCTTGTGAAGACTCCCATGAGCACAGATGAGCGGGAGTAGCTGGCTACACGCTGATAAACAGTTGCTGGTACTAGCGAGAAAATGTATGAGGAGTACGCCACACGGGCAGCCATGGTAATGCCATAAAAGAACTCCATAAACTGCATCTCCAGTAATGAGGTTCCCAAAAGCAGCAAGAGCCAAATGGAAACATGACTCAAACTCTGAAGGATCAGCACAGGTTTGTAGCGTAGGTAATCTGTCAGCAGAAACACAGGCACCAGAACGGACATATAGGAATATGAGAGGACCGGGATAATTTCATTGGTAACCTGTAAAAAAAATTAAAAATAAAATTAAAATCACAGAAAGCCATTATTACATCTGATATGGGGTAGACAAAGAGCACTATAGCAGGGATAACTGTTAACGCTTTATAAATGTAACATCAGTAACATAATAGAATGCACTTACCTCCACACTAGGAACGCACAGTGTGAAATGCAGATTATAAATAATACCAAGCTTTAATTGTTAATCCCAGGTAAAGTATGAGCATTGTGAAACAAGCTAACCCAGGACTCTGTTTACCAGGGGTTTAAAATGGCCCAGGGTTAACTTATTCAAGTATGAAAACCCCTAATATACTGTCAACTGAAATGAGCGTAGTGCACATGGAGAACACATGGCATCCCAGGTTATATTTGATATAAATGTTAATATTAAAATGTGGACAAGAGGCTAATGTTAAACTACATTTCTTGCCCATTTAAAAGTGAATATTTGGAGTTTGAAATATATTGAAATGTGTTTTTCTTATGTCATTGTTAAAGGCCCATCATTCATAATCTGAGGACATGTTTAGTGTTTGAGAATGTTTTGTATTGGATAACATTATTACATCAACATAAAACTAGACTAGATGAGTAAAGTTCGCAAACAAACTTTGAAGTTGGCTTGAAAAAGCCTTTTGTGAAAGTTTGAAGCAGTTGTAATAGCTTGAAGTTTGGAAGTTTAGATAGATTAGATAGATGTAGATAGCATGTAATTAGCATGATTTAGCACATTGCTAACATGATTTACCTTGTTAGCATGATTTTAACATGATTAGCATGTTGCTAGCATGGTTATAGTATGTTTCTAGCATAATTAGCATGTTGCTAACATGATTATCATGTTGCTAGCATGTTTTTAACATGATTACAATGTTACTAGTATGTTGTTAGTATGATTAGCAAGTTACTAGCATTTTTCTAGCATGATTAGCATGTTACTAACATGTTGATACCATGAAAGCAGCTAAACCCAGCTTATTTAGCAAAAAAAAAAAAAAAGTTAAAACCAGCTAAAAATGGCTAAAACCTGCTGAATCAGTAAAAAACAGCTAAAAAATAGCTAAACACCAGCCTAGGCTAGTTGTCTAGTCTTAGCTGGTTTAAGCTCGATTGGTCTTTTAGCAGGCCTCCCAACTTGACCAGCTAAGACCACCCTGACCAGATAAAACCACTTTAACACCAGCCTGGGAGACCAGCCAAAGCAGCCAACCAGCTTAGGCTGGTTTTAGTTGTTTTGTTTTTTTTTTCAGTAGGGAGTTGTTAAGCTTTGCTATAGCAATAGACAGCTTAAATACACCATAAGTCTCATTGTATAAAGGTTTTCAACCCCTCAATGAAAGTTTATTTTATGAAACGAGGAATCATGATTTTGAATAGAAATATTACCAAACGTTAGAATTAGACACTTTGACAATATGCTAATGATAACAGATAATGACCCAACCGCATGTCGGCGTACGTGATTAACCGCTCACATGTGACGCGCTCTGTGAAGGACCATAAGGTGCCATTCACACAGAATGTGCTTTTCTGTTGACTAAAGATGCGATGCAGGCAGTGGAATAGGAAAAAAAATGCAAGAAGATGGGAGTTGAGTTTAAGTTCTTTTAACTTGAGCGCCGCGTTTTTAGAATGCCATTTCATGCATGAGACGCTGCAAGAGACGCGAGCACAACAGTCAAATGCGTCCATGTTTTCATAGAAAAAACTAAAAACTGTAAAGAACTATTACTGTATGTATGATATTTCATTTTTGCATCATGGTGACAGGCTGAAAGCTGCTGTTCATTGTTTTTATAGAACATTTATAGTTGTTAATAGTCTACAGTACTGGTGTTATACCTTCAGTCATTTAGAATTTGAATTACCTTGACTTTTGAGATGTTTTTAAAAAGCATTTTCCTTGTATTATTTCTGAAAAAAATAAATAAATAAAAATATATATACAGGGCTCCAAACAAAAAAATTGAGTAAGGAGCCATTGGAAAATGGCTCCTATAAGAAAAATTTTTAGGCGCCAAATTATTTTTTTTAGGTGCCACAGAATAAATGTGTTTTTTAACATTTCAATCATACTTTCATGTGTTTATGTCTCATCTTTTCTTGAATTTATCAGCATTTTAATCGATCTTGTAGATGACCTGATAACTAAGGTTCACTTAAAGTGGGAACTAAACGTCTGTTCCAACATGAAATATATAGTCACAAAGAATTGTTCATGACACAGAATCTGTACAAATATCATGGACCATAACAAGCATCACTTGGCCACTGAGTGTAGTTTGGGCTCCTCCTCAGTGCATCCTATTGGCGCTTTTCCACTGCATGGTACAACTCGGCTCGGCACGGCATAGTACGGTACGGCACAGCACGGATCGGTTTGCATTTCAGTAAGTTGTACTGTAGGCTTTCTTATAAAATAGGCTACGTGTTGATGTTAATTCATGTTCATCATGTACTTAGTAGTAAAGAGAAAGATACAACGTTAATGGGTTCACTTGCCGCTTGAACTGAGGCGCTAAAGCGATCACGCCTGCCACATTAAAGAGCGCCAAATCTGTATGTATTGTTTGAATTTCGTTATGAATTTGACAGTTTTAAAGCTTATACTTTGTTTATTCAAAAGTAACAAAGCTTTTTGCGATTAATGGACGGCAAGTGTGCTTCAAATAATATGAAGTTCACGCATTAACAGAACACAGCATATAGATAAGATCTTGATAAGATATTAGTAATGATTATAAACGAGAATTGTTAAAGATATTGCCAATATCCACACAGCTGACAGCCTTACCTGTTGTAGCTTCTTCAAGTTGTGCACGATATAGACTCTGCTTTTGTGCACTTTTACTTGCACGTCTCCGTCATGTTGATCTCTCTCGCAGTGTACAGCTGAGCTGCGTTTATCAGGTGTGTGTCAGCGCCGCTGTGCGGCAGAGATGAGGACTGTTTAAAACTCTTTTTTCCACTAAAAACTGTGATGCGCATCGTCTCAATACGTGAACACGGCAAATGATGCAAACACAAAACAAATTTTTAAGTCATAACATGTAAATAGTCGCCAGTGGCGACCTCAGCAGAAACTTCACTCGCAAATTAATATTTTTGGTATTAACCGTTTTAGTCGCAGTCTGGAGCCCTGATATACATATATATATATATATATTACACACATCTTCAACTAAAAGAAAACCTTGAGATATAACGTAACGTTGTTGTAGGGCAGGGATCCTCAAATCTGGCCCACGAGATCCACTTTCCTGCAAGGTTTAGATCTAACCCTAATCAAACACACCTGAGCATCAATGTCTTCAGGATCATTAGAAAATCACAGGTGAGTTGATCAGTGTTGGAGCTAAACCCTGCAGCGCATTGGCCCTCCAGGACAAGATTTGAGGAACCCTGTTGTAGGGCATTGTTGTGTATAATGCCTAGTCATAAGCTTGTTCAAAAATGGTGACAAAGGCCTGATTATTAAAAAATAACATATTTTTCGTTAAACGTCATTTAAATAAACGAATATTCGAATATTCATTTTTTTTATGAGCCAAATATTCAAATACGATATTTTTGAAAAATGCCCATCCCTATAAAAAATCTAATAATTCATATTACAGAAGTAAATGTATGATTGCATTTATTACCACTATTACAATTTTACAGTGTAACACTGCCCTTTGTACTTCCAGTTTAATTGTAATTGACTCAATTAAGTTATCAATTTAATTGACATGAGTAATGACTGTTAATATATCAAAGACATCTGACACCAATTTAAAAGTATCAGGCTAAATAGATTGCCTGAATAAACAAACCAAAACCAACATGAATGGTCCCTAAAATGGAAAATTCCCATACAGATATTCTCTGCATGTGGCCGATTAATTTGATGGCTTTTACAGTACTAACCTTATTTTAAAAACCATCCAGTTAGAGCCTGATAAGATCAGTACAGTGAGTACAAATTAATTTGAGAATTTACAAGTGTTTACAAAAAAAGTAATCTAATAACTCTACATATAATGAGTCAGCATGATAGTTTTAGTCCTTTCTCAAAGCAGATCTGACCCATTTTGGAGGAATGTGTGAACTCTGACCACATTCACATGGCTTGCCAGACCCCAGCAGCAACTGTCTCAGAGATTGAAAACCAAGTTACACAGTCGTGTGTGTCGACTAGGTATTGGCAACAAAATAAATACATACTATAGTTGGGAAACACAGTTTTAGTGTTTACAAAAAAGAAAAAAGTAAGATGTATCATTTGAATAAACTCACTCAATTTTATATTTTAAATGTGTATTTTTTCACAAACTAGAAAAAGATTAGAATAAAAGTAGAATAGCCCCATACCTGTTCACTAGTGAAGTTATTCTCTGTACTGAGCAGGTATGGTGTGATAAACGGCTCTCCAGGCTTCAGCTGCACCATGAAGCCATAGAAACAAAGATAAACAACGGACCATATCCAGGTTCTGGTCTTCTGCGTTTGGGTTTCCAGGTCTTCCTTGGTTTCGTGACTGACCGGTTCTCGAGCCACATTTTCCACAGTGTGTCCACTGCCATCAGTCCTCATGTCCTCCTTAACATCCTCAGTCCTTTCATTGCATGTATTCACTTCCACCATGTCACAACAATACTGATGCTATAAAGCTGAATTATTTAATGGAGTATAAAATGCAGAAGGAATGTCAATCCCCAAAATTAATAGATTAAGGCTTAGCAGTTTAACAGAGTTCAAAGACCGGTAACAACCAAGCGACTGCACTAGCCAGTAAATCCTAAGGCATGTGCCGTGTTAACTATTACTGGGAGCTGAGAGGACACTTCCATAATGATAACAGCTATGTGTTTAGAACAGCTATGTGTTTAGCTATTGTGTTTGTAGCTCAAGCTGACATTTTCTGTGTGCAAGCTTTCACCTTTGTCCAGTTTCCAACACGTCAATGATTAAAAAGTGTTACCTTACTCAACTGCACATTGTGATTCGGTAAAGAAGCAAAGCAAATCCAATTAATCTAATGAGCATAGTAAGTAGCAAAAAATATTTTCTCACACCTAGTCTCTTATTTTCTTGTTCTTGAGTCTTACACTAAATAAGAAAAAAAAAAACATACCAAACTGAAAGCTCTGCCAGAACAGTTATAACAACGTGTCAAAGGAGTTTCCAAACATTTGCAAGCACTTGTATCTAATGCATATGAACTTACTGTAAACGTACTGTAACAGACTAAGCGAACTCACATGTATCCACAACTCAAATGTCTAACAGTGCAATCCCAGCTCTTACACATATTTACATTTATTAATTTAGCAAACTCATTTATCCAAAGCGACTTACAATTGAGGAACACAACATATCTCATGACTACGTCTGTGTGTTCATGGATAACAGTGTCTTACAATCTCCTGTTGTTGTTGTTTGCACATAACCCCACCAATATTCAAGTATGGGTCATGTTGTTTCGAGTTAAACTTGCCTGTTGCCTCCCTGTGGTCAAATTTAATCCTTTCTTGTTGAGGCTGACGGTGAGCTAATTATCTATGCAACTTAAAATATTATAGTGCAAGTTATTTAAACGACAACAAAGCGACAGACTTTAACCCATCGGTATGGAATGACCACACGTACCATCTATGTCAGTGAAAGCAGTTCAGTCTAAAATCCACGAGACAGACATGCCCGCAGTTGCGCGCGCCCAATTGCCCACTGTCTGCGCATGCGCACCGGATGTTTATCTTAAGTTGATGAACGAATCGTTCTTTTGAAAAGAATCTTTTATAATGAACACCTATGTAACGTTTCACAATACCAGTCTAAATGATTCGTTCAGAAGGAATCAGCCTCGAGTCAACTGATTGTCTGAGCCGACGTGCAGCATCTTTGGGGAGTTTAATGCTGAAGTCCACTCTATATAAAATAGCTTTACTTTTATAAGTCAAAACAGAGCTGTTCAGTCATAGGCCAATCAGACGCTCAGCCACACGTTTAACACATGCATTCCAGCGAGTCTATGATAACCACTGGAGAGAGAGAACCCTTTTCATCAACAGCCCATCGCTCTAGGCTTGCACCTAAAAGATACAAATGATTCAGACTGAACGTGATATGAATATGATTCTGTAGCTTGTGTAATGTGCTATGATGCTTTGCCAAAGGAGGGCGCTCAAAGCATTGCATGTAAGAAGGTCTAGTAGTCCATGCCATAATCAAGCATGATAGTATCTTAAATTACTAGTTAATACAATACATAAATATATTAACACGTAAAAAAAAAAAAAAACATGTCCTTAATTCAAAGCTTATTTCTGAAAAGTAGAGATGGAATGTGTTATGATTTCTTACCAACAGAGGGCACTCCAGGGTGCGCAATACACATACACACACACACACATATATATATATATATATAGAGAGAGAGAGAGAGAGAGAGAGACACACACACATACATACATACAGTACTGTGCAAAGGTCTTAGGCCATTAGTATTTTCACCAACAAAAAAATGCTTTTAAGCTGGTTAATTCTATCTTTTGCTTTAGTGTGCCAGTAGGAAATATCAGTTTACTTTTCCAAACATTCCTTTTGCCATTTATTGTAATAATCCAGTGAGATTTTTGTATGCACAAGGAATCTGACAACAGCCAGTGCTCCACACAGAGATTTGATCTCACCATCATCCAGTCCATCTGGGATTACATGAAGAAACAGAAAAAAACTAAAATCTAGAAGAACCGCGGCAACATCTCTAAGACACTTGAAGAAATCTTCCTATAGCTATTCAGCTACCTGAAAAACTATGCACTAGTGTACCTAGGACAAAAGCTGTTTTAAACGCAAAGGGTGGTCACACCAAATATTGATTTGATTTAGTTAATAGAAGTTAATTAATAAAACATTTATTTATGACATTATTTTTGAAAGCATCCTCACTTTACAGCATTTTTACACAAGTGCCTGTAGGTTTGGAGGTAGGTTTCTTCAGGTGTCTTGGAGATGTTCTTCTGGATTTAGTCTGCCTCAGTTTTTTTTCTGTTTCTTCAAGTAATTCCAGATGGATTGGATGATGGTGAGATCAGATCTCTGTGTGGAGCACTGGCTGTTGTCAGACTTTTTGTGCATACAAAAAATCTTACTGGATTATTACAATTAATGGCAAAAGGAATCTTCTTAAACATGGTCATCATTTTCATGGGGTGTCGCACTTTTCATTGTAGCAATGTTGTGAAGCACCATGCATACTGTGGAACCTACTTCTGTGGGCCAGGTTACAGAGTTTAGTAAGGGAGTGAGATGTTGATGCAGTAACACATCTTCATTCAGTTGACACATAATTTCCCTATACATTTTACACTCCTGCTTTGTACTTGCATCAACACCAAACCTTCACTTTTCTTAAGTCTAATTAACTATTTTCGAAAGCCAGTGGCTGACATGAATTCAAAACTCAAATATAAATCACTTCAAGAAAATTATTTATCTCATTATCATCAGCAACATGTCATGTGTTTTCTACTATGCGTGTGCATTATGATCCAGGTCAGGAGTGCAAAAGCTTTGTGTGAGAGACAGACTCAAGCTGCTGAGTTTTGTTTCTCTGAGAATAAAGGAACTGCAGCCTCTAGCTGTTGAGATGGACAAATGAGTATTAATGTTTGTGCAATGCTACATAAAGTCTTCTACTGCACATATTTTGGTGTTGAAAAGTGTAAAACTACTCATCATGATCATCTTTAGAAAAAAATATAATTTATTCTGTAAAGCCTGACATATAATACGTCATAAAAAACTAATTTGGCTTAGTTCAGTAATTATTCATCTTGAAATATTACTATTTAAAAGTTATTCTTATGTTTACTTTTTTTAAATCAGTGAAGATTTCACTGCAAAAAGGCATTATACTAGAAGGCTTTCTACTTGCTAAAAATTATAAACTATCAATCAGATGATAGAAGGCATGTAGACCGTTTTGATCATGTTGATAATTTAGAGGCCTTAAAAATATGTGTATAAAATATGACACTGTAGGCTTTATATGGTTAAAATAAATCGATACAATTTAATTTTATTAATTTAAGCATGAACCCTGGTCCGCACCCTTATATTTTACCACTTCTCAAACCTGAGAACCTGAGAATTTCCACTTTTCCTCACTTTCACAGACATCAAGCTCACTGTCCTCACTATCTGTTCTTTTAAAACAATGGTGTAAGAAAAAATGAAGAGGACGTTGAAGATCTCGATAAAGATGTTTATTGCAGCATAGCAGTGACAAAGTACATGTAGAACCTTGGGTTCAACAGTCGGAATGAACCCCGAACATCCTAAACTCAAACCTTTTATACAGTTAGAGTTTACTACCCTTAATGTAAATGAAGTTGCTCCTGTCGTAACAGTTGTGATCTGTATGTTAATGAAGTTCTGACACCTAATTATCTGAGAGGGTTCTTGGTGTCCCACACCCGCTCCCATTCTACAATAGGTCACCATTTGCTCAAGATGTAATCATCCCAAATGATCTGCAAACAACATAACTGTTGACTTTCTTCTTCTCTATAAAAATTAAGCCATTTTGGGAAATAAGAATGATCAAACATCTATTGTGGAGTGGAATCTGGGTCGGTGCAGTCTATAGTTTCTTACAATGGTTATAAATTGTCATGACTGTATCACTACATGTCTGCAAACGTCAATACTCATCAGGTTGAGGTATGTTTTCATTAGTGAAATAAACCTGTTTGTTAATTACAATATACCAGTAGTCAATAGACTATTTTGTGACACCACTTTAGAGAGTGGCCTGTACTGTGTATTGAGTTTGCCTATAGGATGCTTCTCTGTCCTTCACGCCTCTCTGGGCCCATCAGATCACTAAAATAATGTGTACCAGGGACTGTCGATGACTGAATAGATGCTGTTCTCCTTGCTGGAGGCAATAGGGTGGGTATTGTAATAAAGAGCTACCATGCTGACCATACATTCATCAAATTTAGTCTCTCCATACTGGTCCTGATAAGTATCAAACCTTACATTGTTGTATGAATGACTTTAAAGAATACCCTAAAAGTGCCATATCATACATTTTTTAATCATTTCCCCCCCTGAGGTTACCTCATAATGCAAACATATATATTTTTCTCCAAGATAATTTTTCACCCTTTCTCTGATTTTAATTTTAAAAAATCAAACTTTCACCTTAATAAAAAATAAACAACTAGAAATATCATGTCTGAGCAGGCAGGAAGAGTTTTAACACCATTTCCTCATTTACAGTTCTTCTAATGGACCCACAAAAATGTATCATGTGTAAAAGCTGACAACAGACACAATTTTGAGCATGTTGACTAACATGCACACACACAATCTACTATGTTGTTTTTCATTGTTAGCCCATGTTTACATATGTGTTCAATCATTTTTTTCCAACTCATTTGCTTTAGAATAAATATTTGTATTATTAAATGCTTCAAATTAGATTTTCTGGGCAGGGGTTTGGTGTTTAAAAATAAATGTGTATACAAAATATAAACTGTTGTCTATGTTTTCTGTTAGTATTACAACCCATCCTGCTGTTACAACTTACCCTAGCACTATGATAGATTGTAACAGCAGCACCGTTTGTACTTGACATTAAAGCTAGGGTAGGCAATATATATATATATATATATATATATACACACACACACCATAAAATGTTCATCCAATCATTTCAATCGGCCCGAATGCAATAATAAGATGTGCTACCCGCCTGTCAACCTATGTATTTGCATACCTCCGCACAGCCAATAGAGAGAGTTTGGGGCGTGGCAGCAGGCTGAGACAGAGGGTGTTTAGCTCGTATGTATCTTAGCCGGTGTGAAAAAAGAAATTCAGATTTCGCTACAGAAGTGCAAGCCAAAATTCGAAAACTTGCCAAAATATACAGAGACAGAAAAGGATAAACACTGGCAGTGTATTTACAAGATGGAGAAATTTGATGGAATGTTTGGGTTTCAATCGATACGACGAGTTTTGGTCGTCTATGAGTATTGTAGATGTACACCAAACATATACTACCGAAAGAAAAATATACCATCTGACCCATTTAAAAACATTTAACAATCTTTCAGTCTGGGTATCACACTAATGTGTTGTTAACGTGTGTTAAATTGTGAATGCTGTGCTAGATACACAACAACAGCCTCATCTTGTTGATCCGCTGGAGGGATCTGGAAAGAGGAGTAGGTGTAGTGGAAGACTGTGCTGCGTTCTAATAGAGCCTGTGGTGACCTGCAATATTCCTCTCTCAGAGACTCCATGAGGCCTGATACATATGCTAGGAGAAGCAAGCAAAAGTTTAGATCACATTCACTGCTGACCATGCTTTTCCACTTGGCTTCCATCACATCTGCATCTCCATTAGGAGTGGAAGCTGCAGTCCAGTAGAGGTGGTTAATAACAGTTGGCCTTCACTGCTTCAGATCTTCACACTCCCTCATTACTTGCAATGTCTCCCAAAGCCTTATAAACACACCACATGACAGAAAATTACCAATTAGCTGTGCAAACAATGTCACTAAGCTGTAACTAGACTTGATGGTTATAATATTAGCAAACTGAGGTTAACCTACCAGCTATGCCTTCTCATATGGTAACGTTTTTACACGGTATATAACGTTATTGCTAATGCTTACAAGCTAGCTGCGGTGCTTTACAACAACCTATACACATCTCGTTGTGTCTCATTATTTAAATAATTATGTTCACTGATTTGGTAGGTAGCAAATGTTTAAAAACAAGACTTACGGTGCACAGTTCACGTTTTCGTGGAGCAGCATCTCTGAGGGATCCGTGAGCATCATGTCTCCCGCCGGCGGCCGAGTCAGAGGCGGACCGCCCGGGACCCGATGAAGGTGCTGTGTGCATCAGCTCTGAGTCTCACTCGCTTCTTGCTTCGGTATCCCATGTTGAACTGCATCATATCGCCGGGATGATAATCCTCTGGTGTAAAGTGATCGCTAAATTACACACCACGTGCTTTTTTCAAAAACCACAACAAATAAAAAACTCATAAGATACAAATAAAAGCATGCAAAATAAACCATAAAAAACTTTTTAACCCAATATTCTCAGGCAATGTTCTCATAATGTCCGGACCGAACATTCTGATTGGACAAACATTTCTTGGTCCTACGCCTTCCACAGAATATATAAATACATATAAATACATTTAGACCACTTAACTTAATGATTGCTATCGGGATGTGAAGAGACTTTAAACCAGCATAGCAAAAATGTTTCTGTAGACAATCACCTATTGCACCTTTAAGTTGGGGGAAAGTTGTTTGCAGAGGTTGTTTGAAAGTTGTAGTTCCGCTCGGCGACACTAGTAGCGCAGAAACTGCCTACCTTAGCTTTAATTTACACTATTTAAGTTGTACATTTCCAAACTATTTTCATTTGTAGATAAACGTAGAGAATAAATATCAAAGCTTCAGAATTAAGAACAAAAGTTACAGCAAAAATTGTTGCATTGCATACAAGATCTCCCCTACTTCAAATCACACAAACACACAGTGAAATTTTGTTCATCAGAATACATGATCATTTTAGGGGCTCTTTATAAGGTATTGAAAAGTATACGGTTATCTTAAACCTCAAAAGAGTTTTTTTTACATTTGCAGAGAGAATTAGATTTAATTCAGTATTCTGACCCAGTGCTGGGCATCTGACTTATCATTTAGTCTGGGGGGGTATTCCAGAAAGCATTATGTGACACATACCCAGGAATGTTTGGGAGTAAGTGGATAACCCCAGCTTTCAGTTCCAAAAACGTAGATAAATTAAATGGAAAATAAATTATTTTCTACATGGTGTTTCCATATAAAGCTGTGTGTGGACACAAAAATCCCCCAAAAAACCTAAAAAGTCTCAATAATCAAGCCGTTTTGATTTTCTGAGCAGTATGACGTCACAATGCTCAGGCCCTGCCCACGGCCGCTGACGGACTGTCTCGTATTAGCATATCTCCACCCTCAGCCAGTTTTATGCTGTCCACCATTTTCTCCACAGTTGAGCAGCTGTAGCGACAACAGTGTCTTGTAAGCAATGCAAAATGATTGCTATCGGGATGTGAAGAGACTTTCAACCAGCATAACAAAAAATGTTTCTGTAGACAATCACCTATTGCACCTTTAAGTTGGGGGAAAGTTGTTTGCAGAGGTTGTTTGAAAGTTGTAGTTCCGCTCGGCGACACTAGTAGCGCAGAAACTGCCTACCTTAGCTTTAATTTACACTATTTAAGTTGTACATTTCCAAACAATTTTCATTTGTAGATAAACGTAGAGAATAAATATCAAAGCTTCAGAATTAAGAACAAAAGTTACAGCAAAAATTGTTGCATTGCATACAAGATCTCCCCTACTTCAAATCACACAAACACACAGTGAAATTTTGTTCATCAGAATACATGATCATTTTAGGGGCTCTTTATAAGGTATTGAAAAGTATACGGTTATCTTAAAACTCAAAAGAGTTTTTTTTACATTTGCAGAGAGAATTAGATTTAATTCAGTATTCTGACCCAGTGCTGGGCATCTGACTTATCATTTAGTCTGGGGGGGTATTCCAGAAAGCATTATGTGACACATACCCAGGAATGTTTGGGAGTAAGTGGATAACCCCAGCTTTCGGTTCCAAAAACGTAGATAAATTAAATGGAAAATAAATTATTTTCTACATGGTGTTTCCATATAAAGCTGTGTGTGGACACAAAAATCCCCCAAAAAACCTAAAAAGTCTCAATAATCAAGCCGTTTTGATTTTCTGAGCAGTATGACGTCACAATGCTCAGGCCCTGCCCACGGCCGCTGACGGACTGTCTCGTATTAGCATATCTCCACCCTCAGCCAGTTTTATGCTGTCCACCATTTTCTCCACAGTTGAGCAGCTGTAGCGACAACAGTGTCTTGTAAGCAATGCAGGTGTTTTGTAGTTGGATGTAAAAGTGAACATAAGAGTCCTCATTTTCTCCCGACATGAGAGCCACTGAGGACGCAGTGGATTAATTTTGTTTTTGATGGTAATGTCCACCCAATGTAAAAAACAGAAGAGAGTGGTGGAGTGAGCAGTAGCTCATTATCATTTAAAGAGACATGCACCGAAGCGGGTCGCTGTGAACAGAGCTGTTTTTGACAAGGTAAAATGGATGTTGTTTTACATCGCCATTGAGGAATTTTAACCAAAGTATGTTGCAAACATTTCATGAAGACCCTAAAGAATCATACCAACTTGTGGAAAATGGGCATCCGATGTCCCCTTTAATAAGGTAAACTTATAAGATACTTGCAAGAAAGATGATTCGGTATCACCTTCACTTAAATTGATACAATCTATTCCTGTTTATGTGAAATAAGCCTGCTCGAGTAGGTTTGAGCTAACGGACCTGCTGCTATGACAGCAACTCCAGAAGAACTTAACAATCCTGGATCATGTCAAATCGCCAACAGTAAAAATCCATCTAACTGAGTAATCCACGTACGAAGAACAGGCCAAGGTACAGACTTATCATCCAATATCTCAAAAGTGGAAGGGGGTTGGAAAGTGATTGTGTGGCAGTTTACACCAAAGATGCCTGAACATGAACTTTATTTCTTTTGATTGGGCAGACTTTCCCTCCACAACAATCTGGAGCTTCACTGTATTGCCTATTTCAATGTGGAACAAATTTAATGCTCTATTTGTGTCATCTTCCCAGGGGCCACTGAATAGACAGCAGGCTGCATATCACCCTTCATTATAGTCGCAACCAACGATCATAAAACAATTTGTAAAGTTTTTTTTTTTAACTCTAACATTGGAAAAACTTGCATTTTTCTGTTTAATAAATCTAGAGTGTGAGTGTTTTTAAGAAGGAGGTTAAGGAAAGCCCAGAGGAACAAACTATAGCCACTTGGTTTTGAAATCATTAGAATGACGTAGGGCACAAAACACATTTTTTAGTTTTTTCTTTTTCTTTATATAAACCCCCTGTAATGTCCAATGTAAGTACAAGAATGGAGAATATATTTACAGTGACTAACTGAACGGAGCACTTCAGTCATAATGACTGGAGCTTAATCCCTCCACAACTGTCCTAACATCGTCATGGATTTGCTCTGGGTCACTTAATCCATGGAGGAGAACGCTAAAGCTCATTGTAATTCTCGGCTGGCTGGAGCATAGAATTTAAAGTGTAGTAGAGTACATTGGGGCGACAACATAACATTAATGGACAGTCCAATGCCATAATTCACACCTGTGTGCTATAGAATGTAAAGATGTAAATACTCTATCAGTTTCAATGATGGAAGTGATCCTTGTTGCCATGAAGTTGGTACCTATTGTACTCTATATCTTTGGTTTGAAACACTGCTTTGTTTGGTGATGTGGGGCAGGGGGAGATTAGGAGATTTACTTAAGTTATTCATTGTTGGAGTAAATATCTGTCATCATAACTGAGACACCCTCAGGGTAAAGAACATGCATGACACAGATGAGCACCATCCAATTGTTTTTGCTGAATTGCCAGGGTGTTTCATTGGACAGATTCGGATATCTCGCAGGAGGGGAAACCCCTGTGTCCCTGCACCCATGGTCTCCTGACCTGCTTTCAGCATTTCACATCACTGTCCGAAGATCAAAACTGAACCCCAAAATCACTTCAGTCCAAATGCATTTTTGCCATCATTCTGTTTCGCGAGAAAGTCACGAGTTGTGACACTGTGTTCACATGACTCCATCTTCTAGCCAATTGGATGCCACCTTTCAATCTGAGTTAACCAAGAGGATAGGGGAAAAATAATTTTCCATTTGCCAGTCGTTCCGTTTTTATTAATCTTTTTGCAAACATCGAAAGTGGTGGCCATCTGTTTCCAGTAGCACCAAAGGTAAAGCCTCTTTTTAAGCTTCAATTTTTATTGTTTTCTGAGGATGTTTCAGAAGGTTGTTTTGTTCCGAATATTCATTATTATATGCATTTAAAATTTGAACGGAAATGAAAATGGATTATATGCAACCTACATATTATGGCACATATATTTTTCTTAATGTATATTTACTTTTGATTGAAAACATACATTTTGACGTTGTACATCATTTTGGATGATCATACTATAAATAGCATTATGAAATGTTAGACAATACCTTTGACATATCTGCTTTGAAACTAGTTTTGTTTTCTAGGCCAACCGTAGGTCAAACATATCATTAATTCATGAATCGCTAGAACTATCATTTAAACCTTGCTGGACATTGTTCGGAAATGGTTGTATTTTATTCTCGAGGACATGCCTAAATGAGTCACTACACCTAATTAAACAAATACAAAGGAACAATACATGTTTGAGGAAAGTGTGGCTATCTCTTGGGAAAATTGGTCAATTAGATCTCCTTTATTTCTTCCTCACTTGCTGTCTGCACAACGATATGTACATTTAACGAAGCTTATGTAAGATAATTAAATTATTGGATAATTACCACGTCCACGAGACTTGTCTATGGGTATCTGCACTCTCTTTGCATATGACAGATAGCTGAGGTGGCACTGCGCCGAAATTGACTTTGATCAGAACTGAAAATATCTGAACAGTCATTATCCTGATTATCATCATCATAAAATAGCGATATCAATTCATGCTCCTAGGTTTACTAGGGTGATTCAGGATATGTGGTTCTTCAGGGGATTTCAATTTTAAAGCCACTTTGGCCATCAATGAATATGCAACATTTACATAAAAATCACTTATATGTTCAAGCTAAAAGAAGTCAATGACATCTAGTTAATTTGCAACACATGGTATACAGGGTATCAATTTGCCATGTCTTTGCATGAAAATGACACGCGTAACTTTTCTTTGATCCAATAATGGTTTAAGTCTTATACCAGAACCTCCTCTGCAATATTTGTTTGACAATGGCTAGACAAAAGCAGGTAGACCACTGCAAAATTCCATTATTTTACACTGTTAGAAACTATCAAACCGAGAGAATGCTTAGAGACAGTGACATGTTGGAATTAGATCCGCTGTCATTCATGATTCAATGTAAACTGTGTTTGTATTTCTTGGCTGAATCACAAGTTTGAGAAAATCATTTTGTTTTCTTGTGACTCTTCTTGAAATTCAAGCTAATGAGTGGGTTTATTAACTTTAAACCACCTTTCTAAATGTTGTCTTAGTGTAATTGTCAGTTTGCATTCAATCAATAAGCTCTTGTTTATTTCTATGAAGTTCAGTATACTAAAAATAATATCTGTTACCACAATAGACAGGACAAAATTACAATATTATAGGACAGTAATAAAAATAATAATATTATGAGACAATAAATCCCCCCAAAAAATCATTCATCTTCAAATGTGTTGCAAGTCAGCAAGTTACTAAAAACAAATAAAAATGGACATGTATATAATAAGAATAAAGTGGTCTCTCTTTAATGTTTTCATTGTTAATATCTCCTTTCTGTATTTAATGCAGTTCATGCCTCAGTAGGTTTAAATAAGAGATGTCACTCTTTATTGGAACTAAAACCTCAGTCGCAGTGCATAGAGTGAAGACCCTCTTCTAACAATACATTTTTCTACATTGAGTGCCGTGCAGAGATGCGCAATGGAAACGGGGGGAGCTTTTTCTGAGCATTGCTCAGCCATGCACAAAGCGTGCTTAATTTGATAGTCGCTCCAGAGGAAGAGGCCAGAAGCTCTTTAGTAGAAAGCCTGACCCACTTTCCCAATCAGATGTCATGAGCAGTGCTGCTCTTACAATGCTGTGCACAGGCCAAAATCTCTGACGGTGCTTCTGAAATTAGATGGGGTGCTCTAATAGTTAAACTGTGGACATAATGTGTAGGCCACAGTACCTCAGGTAATGTGTATTGTACCACCGGTATACTGTAAGTACAAAAGTAGCTAGAATAGACTACATGGTTGATATTTACTCTGTATTCAGTGATATAATGGCATTACTTAAACAACTGTGCAATAGTATTAAAAAATATATATCATACAAGGCATGACCTTGCTGTGTCAGCATAACAAAGGATGTAGAACCATGCAAAAATTACAAAAGAATGGGTAAATCAAGCCAGATCTTTCCATATGACTTTTAGTTTGAGTGCCAGGAAAATCAAAGTAGATGGCCAAGAATATATAGAAAAAAAACGTATACTTTGTATAGTATGTTAGTTCTAATAATGGTTTCCTGACTTATTGTAAATGTAAAAATAAAAAAAATAAAAAAATAAATAAAAAACAAGATGTTAATTCATTTGTAATATCAAAATGTACTAAATGCATTTTACACTGCCTTTATTAAAAAATAAATAAATCATTTTAATGATCATTTAAATCTAAAATATATCATATTCATTTTTATAAATGAATCCGTTTTCTCTGCACATATGGTAAACATGGCAAGTGATGCATTATAGTAGCTTTCTGCAATCACTGACGTAGAGTCAGCTTTTGCATTTCACTAATCTTTAAGGTTTGGATTTGACTTTATGAAATTTATCCTAGACCAGCAGTTACAGACAACTTTATACTGGAGTAGCAATTGGAAGCAATAGGCAATGAAAATTTTCCGCCATGAATTCTCTATGTGCAAGCTGAGGTCATAAATCAAATGGTATAGGCATGAAAGCAGAATATTCCTGATTCAAAACAGCAAATTGGAGCAAATTGTATTGGTGCAGGGTTTTTTTGTGTGTGTGCATTGGCTGTGATTCAGCAGTGAAATCTGCTAATAAATAACTTGCTAATAAAATAAATAAAAGAAAACAAGAAACCTGTATTCAGCATTGTTTGCACATTTATTAATCCATGAACTTTTGTATCAGTGTGTGTGTGTGTGTGTGTGTAGAAGCGATGAAAAGATGAGTTTGAAAAAGAGAATGAGTTTGCTAATTTGAAGCAAACATGTCTCAAACAGTGCCATATGTGGCCATTTTGTTTTCTACACAACCGCATCACATCAGACAGAAGTGAAACACTAATTAGACATAACGATGCAAAAACAAAGCTCCTGTCCACACTATCTTAGTAGGGCCTTTCCTCTGAGGCATTATGGGAGCAAAAGTATTTCAGAATCAGACCTGATTCATCTGTGATCCCCTTGGCACAAAATAATGCCATCTGTTTCAGCCTGATTGGCCGTTATGACAGTGTGTTGTGTATAATCCTCCCTCATGATTAATGGCTCATCCCACTGTTAACATTTTTCTCTTCTTCAAAAATGTATCTCCTGTTCCACAAGCTATTTAGCTTTTAAGAATTGAATACATCAAGATGTGAGATGTTTCTACTATGACATATCTTTCAACCTCTTCTTTTATATAACCGAGGAGGTTTATTTATTTGCCTCCAGCTTCTAGTCTTCTAGGCCTGGCACTGATCGTAGATTTCTGTAGATTATTTTTGCTGTTAAAACTAGACACAACCCCTGGATGTTGTTAATCTGGATTAAAGTCTTTATGTAATCTGGCGTCCTGTGGGAGATTGGAGGACATCTGGCTGTAGATCTCATCCATCTCTATCTGTCCCCTGCTACCTCTGCCTGCTGGTCTGAGATGGGCAGAGCAACATTCTAAACATTTTGATTGTTTGATTGATTTTATTGTACAATTTATTCAGAGAAATTAATGCTTTCTGAAATTATATTCTTTCTTATTTGTAATAAAACAGCATTTTATTTTATATACAGATTACTTGTTTATTTTAGCCAGTCATCTGAGCTGTGAAATGAGAGATGGTCCTCACTGCAGAACACAAGATCCAGGGGGCATGGTTGGATCCAGATCCAACTCCTCCCACCTTACATATACCTAAACCTACCCGTCTCCACCCCCTGATACCTAAACCCACCCATCTCCACCCCTAAACCTACCAATCTCCACCCCCTAGATGTGGATCCAACCACGCCCCCTGGATCTTGTGTTCTGCAGTGAGGGGCTATGTGAAATGATGCAGCCATGGGAAAATTATCTCTTGACATGCTGATAAACTCTGACTGGCTGATGACATGACTATAATGCACACAATCCATTAATTAACGACTGATCTGTGTCAAAGGCTGCAGACAGGGATAATAATAATAATAATACATAATTATTTTATGCTTTTTTTCACCTTGCAAGATACATGGTCACTGGCAAAGCATCTGCTATAATCTAATTAAATAAATTTACTTCGAACTGATTTAGTAAACTATTTAGCTTTTTCAAGGTATTATAATCTCTGATGTTAAACAACCAAAACTTGACCTTAGCAATATGTATTAGAGTTGATATGACTCAGATGTCACTCTAGTTTTTCCATAAAACTTTTGTTTCTCTGATTATGACAGTGTGAAAGTCACATTTACTAAATGGAACAAGTGCATTTCACTCAAAAATGACTGAAAATTCATTTCACTGAATAGAAAAGGTTATGTGAACTCAGTAACTGATTATATAAATGAGAAAATAAACCGAATTAGTTACAGCAGATTCCTAGTTCCCAGCTTTGCTTTAGACCCAGTAAGAATAGTAAATGTAAAAATTAAGTGTTAGCTTATGTGTTTTTGCAAAATATGAATATATGTGATGTCTGTTAGTGTTTAATGTTCTGTCATGTTTAGACTTAATCAGAGTTTTGGAGGTTACCATTGTGCTGAAGAGCAGAGACTGGTTGATGATGAGCCAATGAATAGTGAGCTAATATTTATGCTGATTTATTTAAAGACCAGTAACTACACTTGCTCATAGTGCAGTCTCTTTGTTCGTTATGTTAGCACATCATATGCGCTATTGCTAGTTAGCAGTTAACTGCAAGACGTTTGAGTTAATTTAATATTAATGGTTTTGTTAAATGTGAGCCAAAATCATCACAATTAAAAGAACCAAAGACTTAAACCACTTCAGTCTGTGTGCATTGAATTTATTTAATACACAAGTTTCACAATTTGAGTTGAATTACTGAAATAAATGAACTTTTCCATGACATTCTAATTTATTGAGATGCACCTGTACTCGCTACAATGAAATCTCAGAAACACAAAGTATTTGAATAAAGTGTTTAGTTTAATTGTATATTAAGAAAAAAATATTTTTCAGTGAGCTCAAATGAAATAAGTTCACTGTACTCATTACTATTGGTTTTTAAAACTTAGACGGATTAAGGTAATCAGTTTCTTGAAACTGAAATGAGTTATCCTAAATTGTTGGGTTTTCCAGTGTAATAATACATTTGAATCTGCTTTTGTAAAATGAAAATATTAAAATAAGCATGTAAGGTTTTTTGTTGCTTCTTTCAAATTTTTAGGTGACTGTGTGGTGACCACTGGCCCCTATTCCTGCTCCTGTGAGTTAATCACCCAGTCCTAAATCCTCACCATGGAGTCCATCAAAGTGCAACCTGAAGGAGGACTCAATGTCACTCTGACTATCAGACTCCTCATGCATGGCAAGGTAAAAGAACAGCATGCATCTAATCTAAAATTTTCACATACACAATTTACTGCACCATGGTAATAATTCCACCAGTGATAAAGAACAGATTGTGGACATATTACTATGTAAGAGGACAAAAATGTCTCTCCTTAAAAGGAAATAGATAGAAGTTTGTTATTAAAATAAACACATTATCTATTTTATCTTGCAGGAGGTTGGCAGCATTATAGGCAAGGTAAAAAGACACATTCAGCCAACAAGACAATACTTGCAAATACTTGAGTTTGTAACAGTCTTTTTTTTTTTTGGTACTGTATGGATTTTAACATGTATTTATTAGAAATGTAAATTGTACAATCATTAATATCTGTGTTTTATCAAAAATGCAATTATTCTTTTCAGAAAGGGGAAACTGTGAAGAAGATGCGTGAGGATGTAAGTAACGTTACAATTCATTTTAGTAGCTGTAATAAGTGTAACATGGTTATTAACAAACAACACAAACTGTTTCTACAGAGTAATGCACGCATAAATATTTCAGAGGGGAATTGCCCAGAGAGAATAGTTACCATCACAGGACCCACAGATGCCATATTCAAGGCCTTCGCCATGATCACATACAAGTTTGAAGAAGTATTAGACCTTTTTCTAATGAAAATGTTATTAAAACCCCAAAAGAAATCAATAAAAACTGTAATAGAAATTGATGTTTTGGTTCTACGCAGGATATTGTTAACTCTATGAGCAATAGCCAGGCTACTAGTAAGCCTCCAGTGACTTTGCGTTTGGTGGTGCCGGCCAGTCAATGTGGCTCTCTAATTGGGAAAGGAGGCTCCAAGATCAAGGAGATGAGGGAGGTACGTTCAAACTTATTATTTCTTTATGATCTACATATTTCATAAAGTGCAGCAATATTTATTTTAATGCACAGAATGCCATTGTTACTCCAAGACAACAGCGAAACTAAACATTTTTACTTGGATTATACAGGAAGCATGGTAGTGCTGTGTTCCAAGGGTTTCTATCCTGTCTGATTGTACTGTGCATGTTCTCCAGTCTACAGGGGCTCAAGTGCAAGTGGCTGGAGACATGTTGCCCAATTCTACTGAGCGGGCAGTCACTATCTCAGGTGCTCCAGAGGCCATTATTCAGTGTGTGAAGCAGATCTGTGTGGTCATGTTGGAGGTAAGTAATAAGACAAATTACAGTGGTTTTGAGGTTAAAGAAATAGTTCACTCAACTCTCACTCTCATGTTGTTCCAAAGTTGAATGGTTTTCTGACTTCTGTGGAACACAAAAGAAGATATTTTGAAGAATGTTCCAGCTGTTTTTGTCCATATAATGAAAATCAAAACTCTCAAGCTACAAAAAGGCAGTGTGATGAACAGATAGAAATCTAACACTTTATCCACTTTCAGATCAATTCCAAACATTGATCAGCACATGCATACACAGATGATGTAATCAAATATTGCGACACAAACCTCAAACATCAACTAAGGTCAACCCTCATTGGTTCTTGCACGTCACATGACCAAATGTTGTGAAGTGCAAAAACCACAGGTATGGGTTAATTTTGAACATTCTTAAAAAGATCTCATTTTGTGGAAATAACATAAACAGAACAACGTTGTGTGACAGATTTAAAACAGATGTTTAGATTTGAATATCAGCATATATTCTTATGTCAAAGAGGGAGCTGATTTTTTATCATGGTCTCATTTTGGTAAGCATCTATTACATTCTGTTCTATTATAGTTTGCCCTCACTTTTCTTTTTTCCTAATTTCCATCTTTTCCATCTTTATTTGACCTCCACTGACTTTTGCCAGTCCCCACCCAAAGGTGCCACAATTCCATATAGACCGAAGCCTGCCACTGCACAAGTCATTTTCTCTGGGGGCCAGCTAAGAGCAGATACTCTGACAGCACCAGCCACAGCCAACCTCAGCTTGTTACTGCAGCATCAGCCTCTGCCTGTAAGTATGGTTAAGCTATACACTATTACTACTACAGGCATACAGTATATACAAACATAGTATTAGTATATTAAAAATAAACTAGAGGGATGTGAGCCACTTGCCAAGATAAATTCTCATCTTTTTGCTTAGAAAAAACTTTATGAAGTTATGATACTTATGATATGTAATTCTAAGTCCTAAACAAGTATACCTATTCCTATGGGGTGATAAATGTAAAATGTAATGACAGTCTTTTTGGATAATTGAATTACTTGAAGAAATTCTAACAAGATACAGTTATATTTTAATAGAATTCGTACAAAAAGACAAAAGCCAGTTGGATTTCATCCACAGAAAATGTAAAGCCAGCACATGATTTCATGTACAGAAAGAAAAAAGCCAGCTGGATTTCATTAACAGAAATGTAACAGCACTTCATTTCATTCACAAAATCAAATGTTAATTTACTTAATTGATTAATTTCATGGATAAAAGTAAATGCATTTGGTCCACAAAAGGAAATGCATATTGTGACATGATGAATCATGAAATGGAATGTGCAAATAACATTTTGTGGACAAATAATGCAGACAATCCTTTTCATAGTCGAAATACAGTATCTCATTCAAAGACTGAGCATTTTGTGGACTACAAATTATGCATTTGATAATCTCCATGAAAGCTGTTTTCTCTTACCCACAAAATTAAAAGTACATTCACCCTTCTGTGCACAAAATGGAAGGAACTTAGAATTTTGTGCAAAAAAATACTATATTTTGATTAATGAAACACAAAGACTTGTGTGTACAAAAATGTATTTAATTGTAACTTAAATGTAACATTTTGTGTCACATAGTTAATTCAGGCCATGAAATTAATTAGTTTTCACTCGACGGCCATGTGTTCCACATGTAAAATTTGATTATATTAAATACGTCTATGTGTACAGTACATTGATGTTGAATTCTGTACATGTACATTGAAGATTCTTTTTCCTTTCTTAGGCCTACACCATTCAGGGACAATATGCCATCCCACACCCAGACGTGAGTACAACTTCTAATTCTTCGTACCTCTTTAGTGTAGTGTTCTTGTTAACCTTTGTTAACCTTTTTTTATGACCTGCTTTACTAAAATTCATACAACTGATATGTTTGTGTTTTTTATAGAAGGCAGAGTCATAAATGAGATTTCTCACAGCTTCCCCTTGTTAGTGTCTAGATGAGTTTGTGAAGGTCCAAGCAGAACTCCTTTATTTAATCATAACTTCTTAGGTGTACTGACCCTCCTCCCTCCCCCAGCAGTTGACAAAGCTCCATCAGCTGGCTATGCAGCAAACCCCCTTTACCTCCCTCGGACAGACTACCCCAGCTTTCCCTGGTACGTACACAACCCCCCCCGCTACACACCCTTCACTATATACCTGTAGGTCTTTCATTCACTTTTGTCTTTCACTCTTCTCCCCCAGGATGGGTTTTTGTGAAGGTCCAAGCAGAACTCCTTTATTTAATCATAACTTCTTAGGTGTACTGACCCTCCTCCCTCCCCCAGCAGTTGACAAAGCTCCATCAGCTGGCTATGCAGCAAACCCCCTTTACCTCCCTCGGACAGACCACCCCAGCTTTCCCTGGTACGTACCCAACCCCCCCGCTACACACCCTTCACTATATACCTGTAGGTCTTTCATTCACTTTTGTCTTTCACTCTTCTCCCCCAGGATGGGTTGCATATTAGTACCTTAAAGGTATATATTAGTACCTAAAGTATACATATTAGTGCCTAAGTGGTACCTTTTGAAAGGATACCACCCAACAGCAGTGTATATAGTGGCAATTAACCTCTCCCTAATGCAAACATTTATTAGATGGATGGAAATATGCTACACATGTAGCATAAGATCAAAACAAAACAAAACAGCTGGTTGCACAACTGTGGTTGCCAGAATCAGCATATTAAGTTTTACATTTTAAACTTAAATTTACAGTAAAAAAAAAAAAAAAGTCACATAAACCGTAATGTACCTAACTGATAAGAAAAAACTAAGAATAATTTTTATTTCAATGGAAAAACCCTCAAATGTGAAGTGTCACACAGAGAATTCTGGGAATGTCAATTTATGTATTTGTCACTGTAAATTACAAGAGGACTTGTTCTTTTTCACTTCCAAAAACTGTAAATTTAACAGTGTTTTACTTATTAACAGTATTTAAAATTTCATGATATGTCCCATTACATTTATTACAGTTTTTCACCATATATAGTAAGGGAACTTACCATGAACTAATTAACAGGTTTTTACTGTAGCATTTTTAGTCTTTTATCATTAAAATTACAACAATTTTTACAGTGTACAGTTTTAACATGGTTAATATTGTGGGGGGAAAAATGCTCTCTATGTTTCTCAGTTCTCCCGCTCTCTTTCTGTTTCTAGGTGTGGATGCCAGTTCACAGGCCAGTACTCATGAACTCACCATTCCAAATGATGTGAGCATAATTCTTTGTCTTCAGTAACCCCCTCATTGGGCAATTGGGACCCACTTTATATTAAGTGGCCTTAACAACTATGTACTTACCTTTAAATTAATAATTTGGTACAATGCACTTATTGTGTACATACATGTTTTTACATTGTACTTATATTTTAAAAATACCTGCTGCATGTAATTACATCTGTAATAAATTTCTGTAATTACATTTATAATTACACTGTTGACCCATCCCTTACACCTTAACCTCCCTTAAACCTACCCATACCAACAAACCTGTCCCTAACCTTACCCGTATCCCACCTCAATAGCAGCAAAAGTGTTTTGCAATACAATATGAACACAATAAGTACATTGTACTTAATTTTTGATGTAAGTACATAGTAGTTAAGGCCACTTAATATAAAGTGGGGCCGGCAATTGTATTAAAGAAGAATTTAAGGAAGAGTTGTTGATTTTCCAAACTGACTTTAATCTGTCTGCTTTATTATTCTAGCTAATAGGCTGCATAATCGGACGTCAGGGCACAAAAATTAATGAAATCCGTCAAATGTCTGGGGCTCAGATCAAAATTGCTAATGCCATGGAGGGGTCATCAGACCGTCAGATCACCATTACTGGAACACCTGCCAACATCAGCCTGGCACAGTACCTCATAAATGCCAGGTGAGATTCAAAGCAAGCAATGACATGTAACTGGTAAAAACAGATGTTTTTTTTAATACTAAACTAATAATTTTACTGGGTTTTAGGGGTAAAAAAAATTATTAAATATTCACCAAAAAGCTAATTTTTTAACAGAAGAGTCTTATGTTCACCAATGCTGAATTTATGTAATGGGGGAAAAAAGTCAAAACAGTAATATTGTAAAATATCATCACAATTTAAAATGACTGATTTACATTTTAATACAGTATAATTAAAATTCACATTTTTTTTCTCTGAAATAGCAACGCTCTATTTGTAATGACTATTACTCCAGTCTTCAGTGTTCCCTAATAAATCATCTAATATGTGATTTAGTATTCAAGAAAAAAACGTTCTTATTATTATTATAATTAGTCGAAAATGGTGCATTAATGAAGTTTGGAAGTTTTTTTTTTTCCAGGATTGAAAGAAGTTGCAGTAGAGTTAAAGAACAACAAAATTAATTTGAAATATAACTGTCTTTATAATGCATTCTTGCTGAAAAAAAGTATCCATTTCTTTAAAAGTAAAAAAAATATTTGAATGGTAGCGTATATTATTAACTTTTGCTTACACCACATTACATTTTTATTTTTAAATACATTTTTAAATATGTCTTGAAAATGGTTTACATATACCTAAAACAACTGAAACAGCATAAATATAAAGATTCCATTTCTAACTTGATTCATGCAATGTTCAAAAGTTTTTTGGGGGTTTTTTATGTTTCCTTGTCGTGAACAGTTTTATTGGTCATTGATCCTTATGCTGTACATGCTTACATTTTTTGCCATTATACTCTCTGCAGGTTCAGAGATGTGGCAGCCATGTGGACTGACCCTTCAACCATGACAACCTCCTGAAATCATATTATGCTCTGTTTATCTAAGACGTTCTGGTCTTTAACTGTTTTTGGGCCTCATCGGTGTTCTTAAAACCTGGGAATTGATATAGTCAGACATTTGTGTCTCAGGATTGTTGAACTACAATTAGTGTAATTAAGCCAGTTCAATTTACTCATTCCATAAAATAACAAAAAAACAGGAGCCTCTGCAAACTGTATTTATTGTCTACATTGAATAGTCTCTTCAGTAAAAAGTATTCTAATAAGCAGCCTATATTTTGGCAATTTTGGAATTTATTAATTAGATATAGTTTTGAGTTTTAGCAAAGAAACTTAGCAGATGATCTAATCATGTGTGATTTAATGATTTTTCAGCCTTTCAAAAAAAGACCTGATTGTTTCACTTTTGACATTTTACTTGGCTAAACATTATTGATGTTGACTGTGCTTCAAGTAATTGTAATAGTTTATGAAGCAATGTACTTTGTTTACATCTTTGTTTAATGCTGTGTTGTGCACTGCAATAATGTGAATAATTGAAAGTGTCAGACATAAGTAGTCTAGACAAAAGTAAGATTAACTATCATCAGTGGGCCACAGAAGAATTGACACTTTTTGGCAATGCATCTGTGATTATACAGTAAGGAAGCAAGTAATAGAAGTTGATTTGAATGTAATGATGTGACTTTTTAACAGGTCATTTGCTGTTTAGCTTGTCAAATGCACACCCAGTCCCAGATGGATGAAACAACAGTCTACAGTACTATACATTTGCTCAAGCTCTTTAGGTTTTCTTTTCAAACTTGTCTCAATAGCTTGTGATTACATTGTTAGTTGGATTCACAAGTTGTATATCTACTGTATATGCTCTGTGTTAAAAGTTCTGTGTTCAGAATGTTTATTATTTATATCAAAGAAATGGGCTTTGATGAGTTAAAATGTAATGTAGAATTATTTCATGTATGCATTTTGGTGTTGACTTCTATTTAAGATTTTATGTGATGATTTATGCAAGAGTTCTTAATACAAATCCAGTGAGTTCATATAAGTGAATATGTATCTTTTTCTGTAATTTCTAGTGGTTAATAGACCATTAATTGTGCTCTGTTGACACAGTGACTTTTGTATATTCATACCCATATAACAGGGTCTGAATTTACAAGCATGGCTATTCTGAATGTCTTAACACTCTTGGCAGTCTTTCTATACAGTATACAGTATATCTCATATAATCAGTTATGACACAAAAATGGTTGACACTGGACTTTTATTAAACTAATGTGCTTGTTTTATTTATTTATTTTTTCTTGTTTTAATCCATGCGGACTATAGTATTTCCCACAAAGAAACTTTGGTTTCTGTGATTGCTGCTGAATGACTCATGGTTTGACTTGCAACTTGCAGAATGCTTTCATATGCATATTCATATTAATTTTTTTTCTAATAAAGTCTCTTGATCTCACATGGGTTCTGTGTTTTTT
>NW_015656027.1:0-1189 GCF_001515625.1 Sinocyclocheilus rhinocerous | reverse complement strand
GCAGAGCAGAGAGCCAGGGTGGAGCCGGCAGAGCAGAGGGCCAAGGCAGAGCCGATGACCACCAGAGCAGAGCAGACAGAGTTGAAGAGCACCAGGGTGGAGCCGATGAGCCGGACAGATCAGGCAGAACTGGAACAAAAAGCACAGAGAGGTTAACAATGGCCTCAGCGGCCGTAACAGGACTGGCAGACAGTTCAGAAATGGCATCTTTGGCCGTAACATGGCGAGCAGAGAGTCTAGGGCCAGCTCTTTTGACCATGGCTGTACAGTCAGAGAGTTCAGAAACAACTTCCCTGATCATTGCAGGGCAAACAAAGAGTTTGTGACTGGCCTTCTTTTCCAGGATAGGACAGTCGGTAATTAGAGAGCTTGGGATCGGCCCTATTGGCCATAGCAGGGCAAACAGAGAGTTCAGGAAAGGCCTCCCTGGACAGGACAGTCACAGAGTTCAGAATTAACCACCCTAGTCGGAACAGGACAGACTGAGGGTCCACAGACGGCCTCCACAGCTGTGACAGGACAGGCAGAGAGTTCATAGGCAGTCTCCTTAATCGTGACAGGACAGTCAGGGAGTTCGGGATCGGCCTTATTGGCCATGGCAGGGCAAACAGAGAGCGCAAGAACGGCTTCCTTGGCCGGGACAGTGCAAACAGAGAGTTCAGGAAAGGCATCCTTGGCCAGGACAGGGCAAACAAAGAGTTCAGGAAAAGCCTCCTTGGCCGGGACAGTGCAAACAGAGATTTCAGGAAAGGCCTCCTTGGCCGGGACAGTGCAAACAGAAAGTTCAGAAAAAGCCTCCTTGGCTGGGACAGTGCAAACAGAGAGTTCAGGAATGGCCTTTTTGGCCGGGACTGGTATGACAGGGGATTCACTGATGGTCACCATGACCTCGTCAGGACTGACAAAGCGTTCATAAGTGGACACCCCCATCTTAAGAGGCACGGAAGTGGACGACACCACCACTGGAGGATCTGCAGCAAACGCCACCACCTCTGGAGGTTCTGCAGCGAATGCCGCCACCTCTGGAGGTTCTGAAACAATAGCAACAGGAGCTTCATTAAACACAGAGAGTTCAGAAATATTGTATGAGGTTGGAATGGAGGCGCCAGGGAACACCAAGAGCTTGGGGATGAATGCCACTGCGGTCTCAGGAGGAGCAGAAGCGGATGTCACCATCATGAAAGGTTCT